>NC_134569.1:200446126-200551126 GCF_050947875.1 Dermacentor variabilis
AGTTACTCTCGACCATCAGAAAATAATATTCGGCGTATGCTATCGTCTTACTTCTTCTCTACGCTCGTTTATTAACGACCATATGATGAACTTAACATAATACACACCAGATTTCCATCGGCTTCCTTGTTTTTACTAGGTGATTTTAACTTTCCGAATATTTCTCGGCTTACCCAGCCTCCCACCCTATCTCAATTTTCGTCCGATGCCCATGATTTTCTGATTTATTCTCTGTTTTTTCACTTACACAATTAGTCACTAACGCTACCAGAACCTCTGTCAACAAAGCCAACACGTTAGATTTGATCCTTACCAATCGAGCCGACTTTGCTTCAGCGATCACCTCTTTACCTAACATAAGTGATGACTCTTTGCTCATTTTCAACATTAACACTGCCTGTCCTAAAACTGCAAGAAAGAAAAAGATCATACTAAATGATATTAGAGCAGACTTCGATGCCATTAACAATGAATTATCAGTTTTTACTCAAACTTCTTCAGAAACTTTGACGAACGCTCAATGCAATCTAACTGGGATATGTTCACGGCCTAACTAACGGCCCTGAGGTGAGGTAGCCCTAATCGTGAGGTAGCCCCCAACGGCCTAACTCACAGCACTCTAACTCAAAAATATGTTCCAAGACGCACCATCACTTCTAATCCTCAAGCCCCATGGTATAGCGCCCATATAAGATGCCTATCGAACAGAAAAAAAGTGCCGATATCGTACAGCCAGGCCATCACAATGTAACGCACACTGGGACGTAGACAAGACTGCCGTTGATGCCTATATAACTGCGCTTAAGCAAGCAAAATATAACTTCCTTTCTAACACTTTACCGTCAATGCTATCTACCAACATTAAAAAATTTTGGCACGTCATCAACCCGCATACCGAAGAATCTATTAACTTAACCGACGCGTCAGGTGACCCTATTACGGCTCATTTATGCGCATGAGAACTTAACGAAACCTTTATTCTGAACTTCTCGCGCACATCAGACACCAAACATCCCTTTCCACTCCGGCATAATTTCCCAACCACGCCTCAGATTTTTATCGATTCATCTGGCGTTGCTAAACTTATCGATGCCCTAAAATTTCATTCATCGCCCGGTTTTGACTGCATTCATGCTGAATTTAAAAAAAAAACAATTGTCTACAGTTCCTTAATACTAACAAATATATTTCAGCAGACTCTCGATAGCTCCATTCTGCCAACACAATGGAAAGTCAGGAAGGTGGTTCCATTATTCAAATCAGGAAATAGAACATCCCCTGCAAATTATCGCCCCATCTCGCTCACTAGTACGTGTTGCAAACTATTAGAACATGTCATCTTCACTAAGCTTGTGAACTTTCTCGAGTCTAATTCATTTTTTACACCCGCACAACATGGCTTTCGTAGGTCATTTTCTTGCGAAACACAACCTGCAAGCTTCACTATCAAACTTCACCATATTTTAGATCGCGCCTCAGAAGCTGACTGCATTTTCCTAGATTACTCGAAAGAATTCGACATGGTATGTCACCGCTTATTATTTTTAAAGCTAACCGAACTGAATATCGACTACACTGTGCTGAAATGTATTGAATACTTTCTTCTTAACCGATCGCAGTTCGTTTACGCTAATAATTTTAACTCGCCTTTCAGCGAAGTTTACTCGGGCGTGCCACAAGGGTCAGTGCTTGGACCCCTTTTATTTCTTATTTACATCAATGGGATCTTCCTTCCATTGTATCATCTAACATCCTTTTGTTTGTTGATGACTGTGTTGTTTTCCGCGAAATAAAATCCCCGACGATGCTAACATTCTTCAGCGTGACCTCTCTAACATTTCTCTTTGTAGTAATGAATGGCTTATGGAACTTATTATTAATAAGTGCAAAGTTATGCCAGTATCAAGAAGTGCCAACTTTCTCCCTGTATACTACCTAAATAACGTTGCGTTAGAAGCGGTTACTTCATATAAATACCTGGGTGTTCATATTTCTGCTGACCTTAACTGGACGCGCCATATTGAGTACATTACTAACAAAGCTAACCGCATGTTTGGCTACGTGCGCCGTAACTTTTCCAAAACTCTATATTCTTTGAAATTATTGCTTTGTAAAAGACTAATACGTTATAATCTGGAACATGCCGCCGCGATATGGGATTCGCATCATGAAAAACTGATAACTTTACTTGAGCTGGTTCAAAAGAACACTGCTCGCTTTATCCTGTCCAACTTTAACCATACCGCAAGTGTAACAACCATGAAAGCTAATCTTTCTTTACCTCTTTTAGCATCCCGCCGGCAGACAATTCTTCGAGCCTTTTTCATAAACTATACCATCACCCCACGCTGCGTGATTCCCTCATTTCGTCCCCCAGATACGTGTCAAATCGCATTGATTATCCTCACAAAGTTGGCATTGAAACATGTAACACTAAAACTGCATTTAAGTCTTTCTTGCCTCGTACATGACGTGAATGGAACCACCTTCCCGCAGATATCGTCGACATAATTGATAAACAGCACTTTCTTTCTGCACTATAGCTAACATTGTATAACAGGAGGATGATAATACTTATTCTGTAGTATGCATTGTATCTATTTAAGTATTTTTGTTTTGTAACCGCTCCCCTCTTTAATGCCTTTGGCCCTGAGGTTTCAATAGATGAAAAAAAAAAGTGAACCTAGCGCGAAATAAAACAAGAACCGAGAAGAAGTTTATTCAGAGAAACAGAAAAGAGGGTTCGGCCCGGGTGGTAAGCGATTCGTATGAAAAAGAAAAAAAGGTTGCGCGAGGGCTTATTGCTTCGAGTGCAGTATGGCACCACGGAAAGAGAGGACGCTTGCCATCAGACTGGAGGACGGAGAGCCGCAGCTGAGGCATTCGCATCCACTAACCGAGGCTGAAAAGGCCCGCAGAGGAGTAGATCGGGTACGGATGTTGGAAAACCGGCGATGACGACCGAAAAGAAGCGGACCGCGAAAGGAAAAAAAGAGCCGCGAGCACGGGCCTCGTAACCACTGTTAACAATATTGAGTTAATGCAATTAAAGAGTCGCTGAAGTCTGCCAGCTTTTCTTTACGATTTTCTTGACAACACTCGTCATTTATGCTTTCAGAGCCTGAGTACCTGATACATACAAGAAGAATGATTTGTCCTGGGGAAGTTCTAGCCCGGTTTGATAGCGAGTCGACAGGTTCAATGGCGTCACTGTTATTTTCTATAGTCTTGTTTTGGCCAAGTGTCGCCGTGAAATGCCGTTCTAGCAATCCTCCATAGGAGAACCGCTGATCACTGTTATGTTATGTGGGTTATGAGTGAGAAAAGTCAAAGGAACTTAGAGGGTTTCATTTCAGACAACTATCACACGAACCTAGCAGACACCGAAGCCAAGGAAAGCGCAAGTTGAACTACTTAATTTCAAAATTTGAACCAGTGAACCCCTTAAAGCGTGGTCGCTGTTTCATAAGGACGCTTGCTTCATGATTGCCCGTCGGCGAGGCGCCGACTATCGCGCCACATGGACTTATCCTAAGGACATGACAATTGCATTTTTTCGGGAGTATAGTTTCCGTTTTCTGAATTAAGTTATCCAGAATTCATAACGCTTGTTGCGTTTCGCCTGCGACACGTGGTTTTGCCGGCGCGACTGCGGCGGGGCGGCAGACATTTTGGCCCGATCGTCGTCGCCGCAACACTCATCGCCAGGTGTTTCCAGGCGCGACTGCGGCGATGCGACCGCCTAGGGATCATCCTCGCATTCCAGTCATTGTGCCCGAAACAGGCGATGCCAAAGCAGGGATCTCATTCCAGTCATTGTGCCCGAAACAGGCGATGCCAAAGCAGGGATCTCGTTCCAGTCATTGTGCCCGAAACAGGCGATGCCAAAGCAGGGACCATCCTCTCATTACAGTCATTGTGTCCGACCGGCAGCGCCACGACAGGGTGCTACGAGATCGTGCTCGACATGGTGCTACGGCATCGCTACGACAGTGTGCGTCACCATTAGCCCATTGTACATTCACGTGCTCGTCTTTTGAGGGGTTCCTTCTTGCCCTCAACTGCGAGAGTATAAAAACAGCTGCCCCCGGACGCCAAAAGGAGGGCTCCGATTTCTTCTGTTGAGTGAAGTGCTCTCCCGTCTCTCTACTTGGGTCAAACCTGACCGCCAACTCTTTGCGATGTTAAAATAAACAAGTTGTTTCGTTGTTACCAGTCGACTCATGCTTTGCCGGGACCTTCGGATGCTTCCAGTTGTACCCCAGGCCGCCAGGCCAACGCTACCCTTGGGGCTTGCGACCCAGGTACAACCACGGGCGTCAGCGCCGAGTTCCCAACAGATCGTACCAGCAGTCGGATCCAAACATCTGGTTGGCAGCGGTGAGATCGCCTACGACTTCAAACAACTGTCTGCCAGCGGTGAGATCGCGACAACGGAGGCCAGCAGCAAAGAGATGCAGTTGACTGTATGCTGAGCAGCTCAACGACGATCCGGGAGCAGTGCAACGAGCCCTGTGTGATGACTGGTTGCCTGCAGCGGAACGACTGCGCTGGACTCTTGGCTGCGAGGTTTGGTGAGTGCGGGACTTTCTTCTTCTGAGCTTTGCCAGGCTTTTTGTTAGTGTCAGAAACAGAGCTGGTAATTGTGGTTGTCGTTGCTGCCGGGTTAGTTTGCGGCAAGACAATAGTAAGCAGTAGAGAAAGCAGCATTCAGAGCAGCCATGGATTTGAAGTCGTTGCGCAAACCGAAATTGTTGGAGCTTGCAAGAGAGTTGGGTCTGGATGTCTCAGACAAACTAAGAAAACCTGAACTGCTAAAGGCTATTCTTGAGTTAGAGGCTGAGGATGACGAGCTGTCGGAATGCCTTGAGACTATTGAGGAGAGGTCAAAAAGACAGGAGCGCGAACTTAAAGAGCAAAAAGAGAAACAGGAGCGCGAACTTAAAGAACAGAAAGAGCGAGAGCAACAAGAGCGTGACCGTCAACACGCTTTGGAAATGAAGCGTCTTGAGGTAGAGATGGAACGCGCTCGTAATGGAAGTCAGGCACACGGTGCAGGAGAACGCGTATTGTTCAAAATGACTGACCTGATGCGGCCGTTTAAGCTTGGAGAGGACATTGGTTTGTTCCTGGTTAACTTTGAGCGAACGTGCGAGAAGCAGGGGTTCTCTCGGGAAACGTGGCCACAGCGCTTGCTCACTTTGTTACCCGGCGAGGCGGCCGACGTAGTCGCTCGCTTGGATAGAGAGGAAGCAGAGGATTTCGACAAAGTAAAATCGAGTCTGCTAAAAAAGTACCGGCTGTCTGCGGAGGCGTTCCGTCGGAAGTTTCGGGAAAATGAGAAAGGCAGAAGTGAGTCATATACAGAGTTTGCGTATAGGCTTATGTCGAACATGCAGGAGTGGCTCAAAGAAGAGAAAGCGTTTGGTGACCACGATAAAGTTCTGCAGTGTTTCGGGCTAGAACAGTTTTATAGTCGGTTACCGGAGAACGTGCGATACTGGGTCTTGGATAGGCCAGACGTTTGTACGGTGGCTAGAGCCGCTGAGCTAGCCGAGGAGTTTGTGACGCGTCGAGCTCGCGGAGCTAAGGACGGTCAAAAGGGTGAATTTGGCTCGAAGTTTGAGAGGCCGAAGTTCACACCCATGAGAGCAAAGGGGAACACGCGTAGTGAGGATGCAAGTGAAAGCAGTCCGACCAAACGTAAAGAGACGGCGGCAGCCAAACGCAGAAAGCGGTTCGAGATGAGGCGAGCGCGCTTGTGTTATACGTGCCAGAAGCCGGGTCACTTTTCGGCGCAGTGTCCGGAAACAACACCAAAAGTTGTGTTTTTTTCAATAGGCAGCACTGACGAGAACATGAAGCTTCTCGAGCCTTACATGCGAGACCTCCTCGTGAACGGGAAAGAGTGCCGAGTGCTTCGCGATTCCGCAGCTACGATGGATGTAGTTCACCCGTCTTACGTAGAACCCGATATGTTCACGGGCGAGTGCGCATGGATCAAGCAAGCCGTGGAAGCTCATAGCGTGTGTCTGCCGGTAGCAAAAGTGCTTATTGAAGGACCTTTCGGAGCGCTTGAGACGGAGGCGGCAGTGTCATCTATGCTGCCACCCCAGTACCCGTACCTATTTTCAAACAGGTCCGATCACCTCCTGCGCGAGAAGGGGCTTTTGTTTGGTGAAGCTAGTGTTCAGGCCTTAACCAGATCGAAGGTTCGGGAGCTCGCTGCAAAGGCGGTAGTTGCGGGGCCGACGTTATCAAACAACGAAAAAGGGTCAGAGGCGCAGCAAGCTGATATTCCGAGCACGCCCGAACTGAATAAACTTGAGTCTGTAACGTTAAAGGCGCCAGATACTGGAGAGGAAATGCCCGACACGGGAAAGTTAGAAGAGCTATCTACTGATTTGCTCATCGCGCCTACGTCAGACGGACTTGATAGGTTGCTAAAAGTCAGCCGGTCGGCTTTGATAGCCGAGCAAAAAAAGGATGGCAGCCTGGAAAACGTGCGCTGCAATGTCAAAGAAGGTATCGCCAGGAAAACTGCGCGTTTTGTGGAAAGAGGTGGAGTCCTGTACCGGAAGTATCTAGACCGCCGAGGAGTGGAGTTCGATCAGCTGGTCGTGCCTCAATGCTATCGTCAGGATCTGCTGCGCTTGTCACATGGGGGTTCGTGGTCCGGACACCTAGGAGTTAAGAAAACTAAGGACCGTCTCTTGCAAGAGTACTATTGGCCAGGGTGTTTTCGGGACGCAGACCATTTCGTGAGGACATGTGACACTTGTCAGCGGGTGGGCAAACCAGGGGACAAATCGAGGGCGCCGTTGAAATTGGTACCTATCATTACGGAGCCCTTTAGACGGCTCGTTATTGATACAGTGGGACCTCTGCCGGTAACAGCCACGGGGTACAGACACATTTTGACTGTGATCTGCCCAGCGACAAAGTTCCCTGAAGCAGTGCCGCTTAAAGAACTCAGCTCAGTTGAGATAGTTAATGCACTACTGTCCATATTTGCGCGAGTTGGTTTTCCTGCGGAAATCCAATCAGATCAGGGCACAGTGTTTACTAGCGCTTTGACGACAACTTTTCTCGAAAGGTGTGGGGTAAAGCTGTTACACAGCTCAGTGTACCACCCACAGTCGAACTCCGTTGAGAAGCTCCACTCCGTCATGAAGCGCGTGTTGAGAGCGTTGTGTTTTGAACATCGAACTGACTGGGAGCTGTGTCTGCCTGGGGTGATGTTTGCTTTAAGGACCGCGCCGCATGCGGCTACGGGGTTTTCGCCAGCTGAACTGGTGTACGGTCGCTCGCTTCGATCTCCGCTTCGCATGCTTCGAGAATCATGGGAAGGTAGGGGCGACGACCCAGTCGTGGTGGAGTACGTGCTTAAGCTCCTCGAACGCTTAAGAAGGGCACAGGAGTTGTCAGGTGAAGCAATGACAAAGGCCCAGCAGAGGGCCAAGGTTTATTATGATCGGACAGCCAGGGCCCGTCGTTTTGAGGTTGGCGATGAGGTCATGATATTGCGCACATCGCTAAACAACAAACTAGACGTGCAGTGGGAGGGCCCAGCACGAATTGTTCAGAAACTGTCGGACGTTAACTACGTGGTAAGTCTGCCAGGAAAGCGGAAAGCACAGCAAGTTTACCACTGTAATCTGCTCAAACCTTATAGACAACGGGAAGCAGTGGTGTGCATGATGATAAACGTTCCTGAAGAGCTTCCAGTCGAGCTTCCGGGACTAGGCTCAGTGACGAACAGGGAAGACACCGGTCAAGTCATTAGTGACCTTATCAGTAAAGCACCGCTGTCGCCCGAGCAGAAAACCGAACTACACCAGCTATTACAAGAGTTTCAAGGTCTGTTCTCTGAGAGGCCTGGTAGGACTTCTGTACTTACTCATGATATAGAACTTACCTCCACAGAGCCAGTACGATCCAAGGCGTATCGGGTGTCACCCCGCCAGAGCGATATTATGGAGGCTGAGGTAAAGAAAATGCTACGGCTCGGTGTTATTGAGGCAGGTGAGAGTGATTATACCTCCCCTTTGATTTTAGTTGAGGTACCGGGCAAGGAACCTCGTCCTTGCGTCGACTACCGCAGGCTTAATTCCATCACTAAGGATCAAATTTATCCGATCCCTAACATCGAGGAGCGCCTTGAGAAAGTTAGTAGCGCTCAGTTTATTTCCACCCTAGATCTTGTCAGGGGTTATTGGCAGGTTCCACTTACAGAAGAGGCTAGTAGGTATGCGGCGTTCATTTCACCAATGGGAACATTCCGTCCTAAAGTGTTGAGTTTTGGTTTGAAGAACGCGCCATACTGTTTTTCAAGTCTCATGGATAAAGTGTTGCGGGGACAGCAAGAATTCGCTTTACCGTATCTAGACGACGTAGCGATATTCTCCGCATCCTGGACTGAGCATATGGCACACTTGCGGGCAGTGCTAACCCGCCTGCGCGAAGCGGGCTTGACAGTCAAGGCTCCTAAGTGCCAGTTAGCACAGGCCGAGGTTGTCTACCTCGGTCACGTGATTGGTCAGGGTCGTCGCCGCCCCTCTGAAATAAAAGTGGCCGCTGTGCGAGACTTTCCGCAACCGCGCACAAAGACCGATATTCGGTCGTTCTTGGGTGTCGCCGGCTACTATCAGAGGTACATCCCTAGGTACTCTGATATCGCGGCTCCCCTGACGGATGCTCTAAGAAAGACAGAGCCTCAAACAGTCGTCTGGGACGAGACCAAGGAAAGAGCTTTTAGCGCCCTAAAGAGTGCCCTAACAAGCCAGCCTGTGCTACGATCGCCAGACTATACAAAAGGGTTCATTGTTCAGTGCGATGCTAGTGAGCGAGGCATGGGCGTTGTACTGTGCCAACGGGAAAATGGAGAAGTAGAACACCCCGTCCTGTATGCTAGTCGTAAGCTGACCAGTCGTGAGCAGGCGTATAGCGCCACCGAGAAAGAGTGTGCATGTCTCGTGTGGGCCGTTCAGAA
The DNA here is from genome assembly GCF_050947875.1 of Dermacentor variabilis. NCBI lineage: Eukaryota > Metazoa > Arthropoda > Arachnida > Ixodida > Ixodidae > Dermacentor > Dermacentor variabilis. The sequence goes on from NC_134569.1 coordinate 200,455,119, forward strand.
ATTGTCATGCTATCTAGCCGGCTCGAGGTTTATCATTGAGACGGATCACTGCCCTCTCCAATGGCTGCAGACCATCTCTCCCAAAAATGGCCGCCTCCTGCGCTGGAGCCTCGCTTTACAACAATATTCCTTTGAGGTGCGTTACAAAAAGGGGAGTCTCAACGGTAACGCCGATGGCTTAAGTCGAAGCCCCCAACGTAGGAATCAGCCTCAAAATTGTTTGTTACTGATGTTTTTCTTCCTGAGGCAGGATTTTTTTTTTAACATATTGCTTTTGTTTAGTGTTTCAAAGTGATGATATGCTTTCTAGTGCAATTTTTCAATTTGTGGACGCGTTCTGAGTGATGCTAGACTACTGTAAGGAACTAGGCAGTGGTATAAAAAGGGGAAAGAGCCTGGCAGGGCTTAGTGAGGGTTGTGCCGTGCTTGCTGACTGAGCGGTTGAGTTTCAGCGTAGTTCTAACGCTTGCCGGGAACGAGAACAAAAATGTGAACTCTCCCGAAGTCACTTTGCAGTGTCCCGTGCGAACCTGAACAAGAGAACGAGGCCTTCTCTGTGCGCTGCGCTCAAGAAACGTCGAGGGACGCCCGACTTCGGTTATGAGCATCATCGAGCGACATCCCTCCGGACAGCGGATGCAGTCCCCTGTCCATCGGGATCTCCTTCCCCCGGCGGGGCGGTCTGTTGCGTTTCGCCTGCGACACGTGGTTTTGCCGGCGCGACTGCGGCGGGGCGGCAGACATTTTGGCCCGATCGTCGTCGCCGCAACACTCATCGCCAGGTGTTTCCAGGCGCGACTGCGGCGATGCGACCGCCTAGGGATCATCCTCGCATTCCAGTCATTGTGCCCGAAACAGGCGATGCCAAAGCAGGGATCTCATTCCAGTCATTGTGCCCGAAACAGGCGATGCCAAAGCAGGGATCTCGTTCCAGTCATTGTGCCCGAAACAGGCGATGCCAAAGCAGGGACCATCCTCTCATTACAGTCATTGTGTCCGACCGGCAGCGCCACGACAGGGTGCTACGAGATCGTGCTCGACATGGTGCTACGGCATCGCTACGACAGTGTGCGTCACCATTAGCCCATTGTACATTCACGTGCTCGTCTTTTGAGGGGTTCCTTCTTGCCCTCAACTGCGAGAGTATAAAAACAGCTGCCCCCGGACGCCAAAAGGAGGGCTCCGATTTCTTCTGTTGAGTGAAGTGCTCTCCCGTCTCTCTACTTCGGTCAAACCTGACCGCCAACTCTTTGCGATGTTAAAATAAACAAGAAGTTTCGTTGTTACCAGTCGACTCATGCTTTGCCGGGACCTTCGGATGCTTCCAGTTGTACCCCAGGCCGCCAGGCCAACGCTACCCTTGGGGCTTGCGACCCAGGTACAACCACGGGCGTCAGCGCCGAGTTCCCAACAGATCGTACCAGCAGTCCGATCAAAACACGCTGCAGAAATTCGCAACGTCAGCTTCTTGCAAGTCTAGAAGCGGTTATGAATTTCTCGGATCAGGGGCTTTAAGTCCCGCATTACGATCGAATGCTTAATGCCTTCATTTAGAATGTTAGTATGATTTTCTTAATTACTTCTCTAACTACTTCATCGAGTCATGCTGAAATGCACGCATCGTTTGTAAAAGTAATCCCGAGGAAATCGCTTAATTATCGCACCTTCGTCCCATATTAGAAGTTCCGAACGCATTTTCTGTAATGTCGTGTATCTGCACGGGGTGCTTCATCGAACACTTTAAAACATTTCTTGAGATTGCCTGTGGCAGATAACACAATTGTAGTCTAGGAGCTGGTCTACTTGAAGAGGTCGACATTACTTGCACAATAAATTGAAATGCATAATCGACTAATTAACAATAATGTGCTAATTAATTTTCACTAATTGCCTTATGGCACCTATTTCAATTTACTAATAGTAGCAGGTGAAACTCGAAGGCATATCCGCTTGAAAAGAATTGTGCGGATGGCACCATTTACGAGATATGCGTCGTCAAACTTGCGGTAAAAAATGCACTGTCGTTCCATTTACTTTCTTAACAAAACGTCGTTTTAAGTATTGAAAAACAAAAGTAAATGGAACGCCAATGCATTTCTCCGCAAAGTTCGGGAATTAATGTCTCGAAACCCGTTTCATTCTGAGAGTTCGTTCCAAGCGGATCGGCCTTGCGAAGTCCCCGGTTAGAATTTGTATGTTAATATGTGCCATACAATAATTATCTAAAGCTTCATTTGTGATTTTTTGTTAATTAGTCGATTAGATACTTCAATTTTTCGTGTAAGTAATGTCCGCCTGTTCGAGTAGACCTGCCCATAAACTAGAACTGTGCTATGTGCCACAGGTAATTTTTTTTTTATTTGAAAGTGTTGGCTGAAACACGCGGTATATAATACCATTACGGGACAAGCACCGGCCGAAGCCGGTGATGACCTTCCAGGATCTGATTACGGGCTAGCGTGGAAGATTCACTTAAATCAACATTGACCTTCGCCTGTGAAGCTTCCGTATTGAGCCCTACTTAGCCATCTCCCTTGCCCTCAAAAACTTCCACAGATAGGCTTCGAGACGCCATTTAGATATATTCTTCTAATCTGACCTGTAGATTTAAATGATAAAATAGACTTACCCTCGAGAGAGATGGAGGCTGTGACGAGATAAATAGAAACAACTGTTCCTCACCTACTACATTTTCGAACTCTGTAAGCAAGAATGTACCCCACCTGCTGTGACTGTGTCCAGAGACAAAGGTCACAAGAGAAAGTGCTTAGAAGTGCAGGGTCGTACGGGCGGACCAGCTCGCAGACTACGGACAGTTAGTTATAGAGAATAAGTTCCACAGGCCACTTGTGCAGCTTTTTCAGAGAGAAAGGCTCCACGCATTTTAGCTATAATATGTCGTATGACAAATTGCCATAAAAAAGGAAAAAGAAAGAAAGAAAGGCATGCGTTCCAAAAATGCTCCTTACATAAATGTAATGAGCGCTGCGGGTGCTCGATTTCACACGCTCCTGAAGCGGTCTGCCATGAAGAAAGAATCAAACCTACAGCCTAATATAGCAGGTAATGGCAACATCACCTAGCATGAGAACATGCGCTGCGGCTCAGCCCCAGCATTTTTTTTTTTTCACGTCCACGTGTAAAAGGCGTTCCGTTCTGTATTTTAATTTGCTTTCTTTTTTTGTCCACGCGAAAAGGAGAGATATATGGATAATAAATACTGAACGCGTAAAGCACGAAAGAAAGAGAGAATGAACAGGAATGTTCGGGACAGAGAGATGGAGAGAGTGAAGCAGGCGGTGTTTTTCTTTGCCGCAAGAACAACAAACAGGTCGCCCCGGCAGCCAGCGGCGGCGGCGCTCTGGTTATAAAGCATCCGGCAAAGACTTCGCACCGCTCCTCCCCCCCTCCCCCCCCGCCTCCTCTTCCTCCTCTTCCTCCTCTTCTTCTTCCGCCCAGAAGACGGCGCTCAAGCCGCCGGAACGGAGGAGACCGCTAAAACTCCCTTGGCAACCAACGATTCGGCGCTCGTCGACTCGACTGGGCTTCCTTCCTTGCATTTCGCCTCCACAAACCTCCTCGCCCTCTACCTCTGCCAGACTCCTTCCCGCAACTACCCGGCTCTCCTTCTCCCTTCGGCTTTACATCATCTTGTTTCACCATTTTGCGAGCAGTTTTACTGCCTCCCGCGCTTTCTGCCCTCCCAGCAAACCTACAGCCCCGAGAGAGAGAGAAAAAAAAAGGAAAGGCAGCAACAGAGACGACGATGCCCTCGGTCACGTACCACTGCTCTCTATCCATTTGTGCCACCTTCTTCTTCTCTCAGCTCTGGATCTGCGCCCGCGGTCCGCGTTGCAGCGCGATGTGCGAGGTGTTTCGGGAACAGCGGGTCACTATATTAGATTTGTAGCGGCTCGAGCGTGTACTACTTATATTGAAACCGCCGTGGGCCGCTCCGACCGCGCGCGCGCCGCTCCCCCGCAGGGAGGAGGGCCGGACGAGGAGGAGGAGGAGAGCGTCGCCTCACTTAATATTGCGCGGACGCCGCTTCTAACCGGACCCTGCCGGTGCCGAGCGGGGCAAAGAGATTGGCCTCGGCGCGCGTCAGTCGATCTGTCGGTCTCACTGCGAGCCTCAGCGCATCGTCGAGATGGTGCTGGACGGGTCTTCGAGGGCTTGTAAAAGATGTGCGCAGCGCCGGTCGACCTGTTCCAACGCGCGCGAGGCGCACTCGCTTACTCGGGCGGGAATAGCGCTTGCAGCAATGGCTCCGTGGCCGGTTCCAGCATTAATTCCGTACAGGCCCGTGTAATAGCCGCAGTCGGAGGTTCGACCGCGCCCATTATGCGTCTTCTACATCGTTCACTAACCCTAAAGTGTGCTGCTTGTCTCAGATGCAAACCTCCCCGGCTAAGTCTTGCAATAATTTGTACAGGGTGGGTCCAATAATAGAGATACGAAAAAAAGAATTGAATGACGAACTTGACAGAATTTTAAGTGCTCGATTTAAGAGCCTGGCAACAGGTGTAGCGCATTGCGAGAGTATGCTCAATGTTGTTCGGAAATTACCCATCGAACACTTCGTAGCAGTTTTCTGCACCACAAACGTACATGTTGTTGACGGTGCACTCATTTGGACTGGCTGGCATATGTCCTTAAAAAAAAAAAAAAAACAACGGCTTTAAACAGGGCGACGGAGGACACAGCAAGAAAACCACAGGAGAGAACAATCTCTCCTGCGGTTCGTTTGTGGTGTTCCGTGTCGCGCTGTTCAGAATTGCTGTGCATGTACACATGTGTCACTGTGCAAGAACGCTCGCGTTTCTTTCTGGGGAAAAATTCGGCTGCAATACTCTGGTTTGTGTCGCGCACATGCATTCGTACCCCTCCTCTTTTCTGCTAGCGCAGACTAGCTCGCAAGAGCAGAGCCACAGGGTGATATCTCAGTGTCTTTTACTCTCACGAAACATTACTCCTCATTGTGCTCGGGATTCAGCATTAACCGGGTCACTGCTATAGCCGCAAATGAATACAGTGTAAGTTAGTGTTATTTAATTTGTTCCACTTTAGACAGAGGCAAGGGCCACCATCTCCCACTAAGGTAAATATATTTTTTTTTCTTTAGAACGACGGTCTTTGTTCTCTACGGGCTGCGAAGCCTGATGAATTCTTTGCGCTCAGGGCACTTTCATTGTTTCGTCATGAAAGGCAACGGATAAAAGTAAGACGATCACAAGTTTACATATATTATAACACATCACAGAAGCAAGGCTTGAGTTGGGAACCACTGTCTTTGCGACGAAGAAAATTAAGGTTAAAGCTGCTTGAGATATTAAACTCTAAAGTTGGAAGTAATAAAGCAACGCACCTAAAATAATAATTTTACATCGCCAATCGAAATGATCATGTCCTAAAAATAGAAGTAAAGCGGCACTGGACGTGCCTGTTCGATGACTCCTTCTCTTTCGCAGAGCATCGCGGAAGTGGAACCTTCGTGCAGGCGTGCAGTGAAAACGTGGACTTGCTCATATCCATGGATGTAGCCCGCCAGCAGCAACGCCTCTAAGCAATGTGGGAAGATTCTTGATTAAAGAATGAAGTGAACAGGACAAGCGCCGCTTGGCCGCGTTCTATTTGCTTTGTGTCTGCTCTGGGGGTTGAGGTGAAGAAGACTCACATAGATTGATATCTGTCTTCTTGCGATCCTTTACTGATTTTCGTTTGACACGTACTGCAATGCAACCAGCCTCCACAACCGCAGTTACTAAAGGTACCTTGGACTAGGGTGCGCACGCTATTTGCGGTAGGGCGCCATGCCAGAGATGAAAAAAAAAAAAAAAAAACTTCAGCTACTGTTTTAGGCGTCTGCATATCGCATAGCCCATGGAAGGTAAGGTGATACTGAGTTCAGGTCGCTAAGCTGGTTTGTCTTTTTGCAACCTTGTTTACTTAACTTTACCCGAAAGAACGGTATTGGTCCCATTTAGAGGATTCAGCATGGCAAGACAAAACGTAAAAAAAAAAAAGAAATCTGTGATAAACAACGGTATAAGCTCGTCACTTGAACAACAAATGCAAATACACTCTAAACAAAGTTTACACCCCTTGGGGCTTATCTTGTCCCCAAAGAATAATCATCTGCCTTGCTTGCGTTTCCTCTATTGAAAACTCGGCGCTCGCTACTTCCCCGTTGGGAATGCTGTGTCAAGCTGATAACGCGCAAGCCGTTTTTGATTAGGAAGTACCGGGCTCGCAGCGTTAAAGAAAGGAAATGCGGGCAAGACAGATGACGATTATTGTTTGGGGACAAAATACAACCCACAGGTTGTAAACTTCTTTTAGAGTGTATAAGTTGGGATTCAGTGATCACAGTTAGGACGAGCCAACAAAGAAGCAATACACAAGGACTAAGAAAGTGTACAGTCTGAATGATTGTACTCTAGCCTGCAGGGCTGCCTATCGGATAACTATATTTTGGTGTAACACTTTGAATTATAACTAATTATAAAACCCAAAGCAAGGAAGATATCTAAGCATTCACAGAATGTGTGAAAGCGCCACAGCGATGGCATGTGGCATGCTTTTGTGATCACACGATGTGGGAGGGGTTAACGTAAAAGAAGCCTGTCTCTGAAGTGGTGCGACATTCCCTTGTTCGGCTGTTCGGCAGTGCTGCTGGGGACGACATTCCACGCGCGAACAGCCGAAGGAGTTCGAAGCAAGCAATGCGTGCGCCGTCACGCGCTTAGAGGCATACTGAATAATAATGCTGATCTAGACTGAGAGATCACAGTCACAGAACAGCGAACAGGCCACGAGTAGCCTATGTGGAGGCTTTGTAAGCCAAAACAAATGCGTAAACCGAACAGATGTGCCAACGCTACTATCCAATCATCGCACTAGTCGCCTGTGGCATCGTGAAGCTCCCCACAGCCTGCTCGGGGCCACTTAAGCGCTTTAAAAAAAAATTTTGCGACACATTAAAAGTAAGCAAAAAGTGAACTTACTAACATTTATCACTGTTTTCGCACAAAAATAGCCAAACGCGCAAGAATACTATTAAGTAATTGACGTCCCAACGACGCCAGGAGATCCCAGATTTTTACGCGAAATTTATGAAATTAAAAGTTTGGTTCCATTTTCTCAGCTGCAGTAACTAAAATTTTCCCACCAAGAAACGCATATGGAGTTGGGAAAAGAATACTTCACCAATCTAAGCTCGCGCGCGCTCGTGTGTGTGTGTGTGTGTGTGTGTGTGTGTGTGTGTGTGTGTGTGTGTGTGTGTGTGTGTGTGCGTGTGTGTGCGCGCGCGTGCGTGCGTGCGTGCGTGTGTACGTGTGCGTGCGTGTACGTGTGCACGTGTGTCTACGTGTGTGCGTGTTATTAGAGCGCAGCTGTCTTAGGTCCAGCTTTTCGTGACGTGCATGTGCAAAAACTATCATCGCGTGGGCCGCTTTTGCGGCGGTGTGAGCCATTACTTAATGGGGTATGAGCCTGTAGTGGGTATATGACTCTATAAGCAAACGACTTAGAGATCACGTAAAAGTAGGACGAGCCGTTCAGAGGTCTGGATATCATAGCGTGCGGCGATCTGCGACAACTGCCTCCGGTTCGTGGAAACGAGGTATTTAGGCGTGTACGGCGTCCCGACAAGGTGTTCGGCCGGGAGGTGAAGCGCCATCATCTCTCCTGCTTCCCGTTGCGGCAGCATGTGCGTCAAAAAGACGCCTCTGTTGCGGCTTAGGGTGGCGGTAAGGCAAGAAGCCCACCAAGTCCATCGAAGGCTACGTCAAGTTCTAAGAATCAAGTAAAAATGGTTTATATGCTTAGTTATACGGCTCCAGTTACGGAAGCCCAGTCGATGCAAGCGCAAGTTAAACGTCCGAGTTCATGCCAGGAACCTGTCCCACTGCTCGAAAAGTCTCCGCTTTTAATACGGTCGTCTTCCCTAGGCGAGTCAACTAGTGAATTCGAAGGCTGTCCAGCAGCAAATCACAATCGTCGACTTCGTTGCGATACCACGCCCGTGCTCGCAACACCACGCGGTAACTCCGTCTTTGAAGCCCGATGGTATGGATAAGCGGCAGCATCGCAACCTGCCAATCCACGGTTGCCGTCGTTGTTTCGCAGCACTGGATGAGGCCCTCCATTTCATCCTTAGTTCAGGCTGTCAGGTCATGGTGGGCTTGATGGCCTTATGTGAACTCGTCTAGAGTCGGTCTCCACGCTGCGTTGGCCATCTGGATAGGTGCCGATGGATGGGTGGTGGTTTGCCTCGTGGCAAACGTGTAATTAACGAATCCCAGGTCCCCCTCGTTATTTTTTGGTAGCATTGGATGCCTCCCCCCTCGTTCATCCTTAGCTCAGTCTGCCAGGTAATGGTGGGGTTGTGGTCTTTTTTTGGGACCCGTCAAGAGACGGTGTCCACGCTGCGTTGGCGTCTGGATATATGCGCTGATGGGCGGGCCTTGTGGCAAACGTCCAATTCACGCCTTTGTGGTGTGGAGACGTAACACAGCGTTCTCGGCAATCCTAACTGAAATCGGGGACGGGAGGGCTCTTCATCTGGGAGAGGTGCGAGTCATCGACAGTCGGTCCGTCAGCGCCGATCGAGCCTTTGTCGTTGCGTCCGGTGGTGTGCGACTCTTCTACTCCAATAAGGACGTCGATGCGTTTAAACACCGATGTTGCCCTATATGGCGTGGGAGACGTGCACGAGGCTAGAGCAGATGATCTGTACCTCGGATACAGGTCCGACGACGAGTGTGTTCGCGCACAGGCCAAGGTGGCCGGCATGACGCGTGTCGAAATGGGCAATGTGCCCCATGCAATACTGCTCGCTCGGGGCAAGCCCTACATGGTCACGTTCAATATCGACGTGAAGGCCGGACTCATGAACGGTGCCGTCGGTGTACTTCGAGAGGTCGAGTACAGCGAAGGCGACGCGCGCGATCCAGTGCGCATTTGGGTGAATTTTGACGTGCCACATTCACAAAACTGCTAGAGTTGAGACGGTGTCCCGGAGGTGAAGCCGCACAGGAGGGGAACGATAAAACTATAAACGCTAAAAAAATGGTGAAGAAGCGCTTTTCGCGCAATTCCCACGAGTTAATTGCGTCTGTCTGTCTAATTTTATTAAACAGATCTACGTGCATCTCTGTATTACTGGTTTTAGTGCGAAATCTGCATATCCTGACATATTGTATTCGGAAAAAACGTCATGAATATTCAGAAGTAATTATTATTTTCGTTGGGCACAACCAGCTTTTGTTTGATTATTAACCTCGCATTACAATAACAGAGCCAAATCACTTAACCTGTAAGCGGAGATCACCCCACAAGGCTCTATTTCGGGTGAAGGAGGGGCAAGCATAGGTTTCACCTTTCCTGGTAAGAAGCTACAGGAGCTTGCACTGCAGCAGTTTTCCATTAAACCCTTGTGCCACATACTGGCGGTGTGGCTCATATCAAAGCTAAGCCCCTCGCGTCGTGCTGCTCGGAGGCGGGGGATCAAGATCATGGCCGATTGGGTGCCCATCGAGTTGCGTACCATCACACTCATTCTGGATAGCAAGACTGGAATGAGTTGCCGGCAGTTTCCGGTGGTTCAAGCTAGTGCGGTCACCGTGGACAAGCCTCAGGGGGCCACCTACTCTGAATTGGTGCACGAGTACGACCGGAGGCACCCACAGAAGCTAGCGTACGTGGCCTTGAGTCGCTGCACCGACGTCAACCGTCTCTACCTTACCGACGCCATGGCCGATCACACGTTCCGCCATGCAAAAGAAAACTTGGATCGCGACCTACAGGACGAGTTTAGACGCTTAGACACACACCATCTTCCCAACCAAGGCGTACGCTGCTCGGCTCCTCGAGCCACATTCGCTCGCGGCGTTGAACGTCAGGCCACTGCGTCATCACGCCACGGATGACGTCCACGGTGCCGCGCTCAGCGACACGCCTCTCACATGCCTGTCCGGAACCTGGACGGACGTCCTGCTTCAGGCGGATGGCTACACTGGCGTCGTGTGCGACACGCGCGTCGATTCCCGAGCGGGCGGCGTTGCAATCGACGCAAAGAACGACAGCAGCGCGGCCGTTGCGCCCTGACCGACGACGACGGGCGAGGGCCTCGCCGTGCAATGCGCCGACGCGCGCGCCGTACCGACTGGGGACGCAATCGTTGCCCAAAGAGGGACCTTGAGGACTCCGTGAGGGTGGATCCTCCCGATGGACCCCAATTCCATCGTCAATACGGGTGACTTTAATGTCCATGTGTATCGTCCCGACGGAAAGTGGTTCTCGGCGTCTCTCTTGGAAAGCTTCGGCCTTCAATGTTACACCAAGACCAACGTCCCCACGACGCGCCGTCGGTCGAGTATATATACCTGACGTTGGCTAAGAACACTTCTCGCGTCGTCACAGAGCTCATGGCCGTATATCATAGAGACCAAAAAGCAATAATTACTGCGGTCGTGGGATAAACGTAAATACAAATAAACATAAAAAAGTGCATACTTGCGCAATATTGTTACGTTGTTTTATTTTATTTCCAGTTACACACAGCTACGCTGGTCATTCACCTCAACAGAGTGGAATGGCTCCGAATGTTTCAATTATTATTCGTTGGACTTGGCGCACAGCATGCCAAAAATATTGTACAAGAAACGTAGCAAAATACGCCAAATAAATGCATGCAGCCTTGTTTGATGTAGGCACTGCAGCAATGAATACGCGCACTTGTCCGTTATACAACGAACAAAGTCCTCCGGGATCTTTGGTGTTTTGCACTACCTCTTCCTCTACGTTTCGGCAAGCGGCATATCAGCAAGATGTGCCGATACGCTTCGAAGAACCCTGCTACAGCTTTAAGCAAGAACCACTTCGTGCTCTCAATGTCGCTCACTTGTGAGCGGCAGATTAAGCTCAGAACAACCGTGTCGCCTCGAAAACTCTTTCAGCTCTCCTGATAGCGAAGTAACGAAGTTAGCATTTTAAATGGGGTTCAGTACTATTAGGTCCGTACATAGGAATACTGTTACGAACACTTCTCAGTATAGTAACCCCCACGAAACTGTGACTTGTTGCCGAAAGACACTGGATTGTCTGCAACCTTTACAACATAGGGTCAGACGTTTCGCAGGGCGAACGCATTAGAAGAGCAGTTTTCAGCCGATGCTACAAGGTCGCTCAGTATGAGTAACGCCTGTATGGAGCGGGCGCCTCTTTGCGGTGTTGCGCGCAGGATGCGCATGTTGCGCTTAGAAGACCGTGTATGCGCAGATGTCTGCATGGACGGCCATTTCGACTGAATGCGGCCTGTACTTCTCGAGGTCAACGGAGGGAATGGTGAGCAGATGTGCAGGGGAAGAGAACATGGAGGAGGAGTAGAAAGGAGACGGTGAAGACAATTCTATACGGGATGATAATTTTTCGGTGCTCCTGAATAATAATAATAATAATAATAATAATAATAATAATAATAATAATAATAATAATAATAATAATAATAATAATAATAATAATACAAACGCCTGTTGCAGATAAGATAATCCTAGTTAAACGGCATTATTCAGAGAGGCGGATGCGCTATCTGCACGAGAATACGAAACACACATTTAAATACTTAAGCAAATCAACAGTCATCTCCTTAATTAATTATTTTTACGACACATATTGCAATTTACAAATTCCAGCTGGTGAGTTTGCAAGGCGTATTCGTAAGGAGTTAACTTCCAGAATTACACCAGTTTGGAGATATGCGTCATCACACTCGCAGTAAGAATCTATTGCTGTTCCCCTTATTTTTTTAGCAAAACGCTCTTTTATGCACTGATGTACAAAACTAACTGGAACGCACCGGTATTTTGTCCCACACTTTGCGAAATAATGTCTCGAAAATTCGCGTAATCATGGGGGGTTTACTTGAAGTGGAGACGTCTCGCAATCTTGCCGACTACAATAACTAAATTGCAGTTCGTGCCGCAAGGTAAATGATTAGGAACTTGATTAGTGAAACTCTATTAATGAGTGGCATGTATGTTTCAACTTCTCGCGCTCGTAATGCCCACCTCTTCGAATAATCCATCTCGAGGAAGAAGGATTAATCTGCCTGCCACAGGTGATCTATAAAGATTCAGGAAAAACTAAAAAATGATCACCCCGCATAGTGCAACGAGCTATGCGCATGCTTCGACGTAGGTAGGGCACCCATGCGTATAGGCGTCACGTTCCTTGTATACGTATGTACGTCGTTTCACTTGTAATGAAAGGTGAAAACAGAGACCTTGTACAGCTATAAAGGGGCGCTGGTTTAGTAACGATAAGTTCGCTAAGCCACCATTCAAACTTCTGATCGCACATGACGAAGGCCTGCTCGCTTTTCTATAAACAGACAGATATGCGGCAAGGCAAGCTGAACAGACACACACACACACAAAAAAAGAAAGACTGCCGTTCCTGATTGCCACTGCTACAACTGCAGCGCTTAAACAAAACCTCTGCTGTCAATGTGCGGGTTAATTCATCGACCCACAACTGGGTTAACCTTTGTGAATCCCCTCTAGTATTGTGCATGGCAAGGATATTCCCCCACCAACTTTCTATTTTCCTCTTTCTATTTCCCTTTACATTAGCCCCAGCGGAGGGTAGCGAACCGGGCGATCACCTGGTAGGGCTTTCTCCCTTTTCCCTTCTTGCTTTCTCTTCCTCCCTCTGCTTAGACGCAATGGTTTCGTCTACCACTTCCTTGGCAATCACTAGGAATATTCCTGCCAGGTAACGGAATAAGGTAGCGAGACTAAACGGGCTCTCTCTGCCACTGTGTTAAAAATTCGCACGCAGTTAATAATTACGTCTACTAGTAACTTATAACGCATAACTTTAGTATTCTTTTCGTTGTCTTTCCTTCATTCTTTCTTTTTTTTAGTTCCGCGCCGTTTGCTTACGTTTTCTAATTTTCTCGCGTTACGCACGCGGCCAACGGGACCCGCCACCGACAGATGAGCCGACCCTCCGCCAAGCCCCGGCTCAAACCGCCGCCGGCAGAACAGCTGTTCGCCGATAAGCGGGCCCGGAAGAGCTCCCCGAGTGGCTCGCCACGTGATGCCTCTCGGGAGGCCGTACGCCCGCACACGCCACCACGGCGCGCTGTTGCCACCGAGCGACGCAATGCTCGCCATCTGGTTGTAGCATCGGCCGCGAGTCGGCGCGCCAAACGGCTGACACGGCTTATATACGGTGTCCGAAGCCATCTGTTGTGCAGCTACTCGATGCCACGCAGGTCTCCCCCTTTTCCCCCCTTCTGCCCCTTTAATTTTCGATAGCAATTAGAGTGACTGAAGTAAGCAGCAGACACACAGATCACAGGTTTGTCTCATCAGTGAGACAAGGTACCTAGGTTCACAGCTCCGAACTATTGAAGGCATTCTGTGCAACAAAGCCGATGTTGAACGCAAAGAGAAACTACCGGATCCTAGCCAGATTGTTGCAGGGGCCCACACTGTTATGGGTACCTAGCTAACAGTGAGCTTAATCAAGGAGCTGCCGCCCTCATAAAGTGATCTGTAAATTTAAGCCGATCCATCAAGAAACCCACGCTATATGCGACGCAGCAGGTGCTCTGGAAGCGTAGCATACTAAACGTTCCCGTAGGCTCGTATAGAATGATCATGCCACTTATACGTGGTTTCAGATGTACAGGCACGGTCAGCAAAACATTCTATTGCGATAGCAATTATATGATACACTCCCGGCGCATTTCTGCCATCGCCGTCGCCGTGAGGTTCTGCATGACATCCAAGGGAGATAAAATCGCCGCCGCCCGCCGTATGCTGTATATGTGAGTGAAAACGTGCCAGGGTGAGCCGGCGAACACGGCTCAATGTCGCCTGCGCGAGCGAGGAAGGCGGGGCGAAAGCGCGCTTCTTCTGTCGTGCGCGAGGCACAAGGGTGAGGCGAGGAAGGGGACAGGGATGGGAGGTCTTCTTCGGCGGCTGCTGCTTACGGCGCGCCCGTGCAGGCGCCGTATCTTCAAAGCGATCTGCGATGTTTGCAGAGTGATCGTGCCAGTAGCTTCGTGTGCGCTGCGCTTTCGACGTTTCGTTCGCGTTGAAACGAGAGATGCACGAAGGTCAATTTGGTTGCTGCTGCTGCCGCGATTCCTCACTCAAGCGTTTTGACAGGGAGTTTCGGGGGCCAAAAAATTATGGGGTTTTACGCGCCAAAACTGCGATTTAATTATGAGGCACGCATTAATGGACGACTCCGGAAAATTGTACTGCCTGGGGTTCTTGCACCTAAATGTAAGTACACGAGTGTTTTCGGCTTCCGCCCCCATCGATGTGCGGCCGCAGCGGCAGGCATTCGTTCCCGCGATGTCGTGCTTAGCAGCCCAACACCATAGCCACTCAGCAACCACGGTGGGTGAGTTTCCGCGGTCATCGAGCGAGATGTGTTCACGTTTATCTGTGCGAGCGTGACACTGTGGTTGTTAATTTAGTTAGTAAGTGAATGTTTACAAGTTTTTACTGTGGATAAAGCTACTATATCGTTACTTCGTACAGCTATCTACTAATTAGCTATCGTAATCGGTGCTTCGTCTGTACTTCGTATAGCTATCTACTAATCAGCTATCTCAATCGGTGATTTGTCTTTCGCGCGAAACTGCGACTTTTCCCGTTCCATTAACGCGTGAAACGGCTATACGCTCGAAACCAGACGTGTTTGAGTGGATTCGCACGTGTTCAGACAGTTACATAAATGTGACCTATATGTTAGTCGCACTCATTTCCAAAGCCCCCTGCCGCATGCGGCTTTTCTGTTTCTTTTTCTTGTTTTTCACCACGTGCGAAAGAGTTGACAGACGCACGCACTGGATATGTCCAACCAACAGCTGCACCGACGGCTCCGACGTCGCTTGTAATATGTATAGCGCTATGTCATAGTACGGCACGCATGTGACGCGGGCGCCACATTCAGCACGCGATGAAACATTGCACGGTAACAGTGAGAGTTTCTGACCCAACGGAAGATTGGTGTTAGAAGGGTATTACGCACTTCTGGCGTGCCTAATGGCTCTCACATGTACATACGTACGCAGAGAGTCAAGCAACTCATGACGCGAAACACACACACACACACACACACAAACAAACAAACGGGCGCGCGCTCACAATTTTTGAAAGCTAGCTCTATGTCGGTGCTTAAGGTTACTAAGTCAAGCTTCAAGAGACGACTGTCGATGTCTAGCTTACATGAGCAACGTATCCTTATAAGCACAAATCCATGGCACCCGCTGCCTTAGTGTCACTGGCACCTACAAATGTTGTAGATGTTATTGTAGATGTACCAAGGCAAGGTAAGCGCACTGCATGATGGCAGAAAATTAGGTGGGGGAAGAAATTGGTGAATGCGCAGGCGTTAGTTTGAATCCGCTAGCGAAAGACAGGGATAACAGGAAATCGCTGGGAGAGGCCTTCGTCTTGCAGTGGACAAATATATATATATATATATATATATATATATATATATATATATATATATATATATATATATATATATGCTGATGGTGAGGTTGAAGAGACTGTCACCGCCTGATGGCATGGTGCTATTACAAGCCGCTACCGTTAACGCCCCTTCCAGGCACCAACTGTGAATGGGAGTTCACACGTGAACGGTACAGTGAGGGTAACGGCAGACTCAAAACATTGTAAACGTGATGGTAAACGTGATTGTAAAAGCATGTGCACCGTACGGCCTGATTCGTTGCGGGCGCGTGGGACTGAAGGTTAATGAAACTATTCAAACCTGCTGGAACCTAATTTTACGACTTTTACGACTAGTCGTACCGATGGGTAGGTTCATATATAGATGCATGTGCCTCGCACGCTACAACATAAGAAATTTATGCGTCACAGAAAGAAAATTCCACTTACGAAGCTTGAACTGGGAGAAATAGACACCCAGCAATGCCGTGAGGCTTATCAGCACGAGAAATGAGCTGCATATAGAGGCGAGAACGCGCCCCTGCGTCAACGAGCTTCCACCTGCCCTCGTTCGCGCGTACGCCGCCGGGGATCCGGGCGATGCTTCGAAATCATCCTGGGGCTCGCCCAAGAACTACATCCCTCAGCGCCCGCATCTCTCGTCGGCGCCGCACTTTTGACTTGGCGCTCCGCTAGACCGAAGCGGGGAGAGCGAGGGGAAGACAACGAGCTGCGGGGTTTTCCGTGGAGCTAGGGGTGAAACAACCAGTCGAGAGCCGCGGCGCGAGCACAAGGGCCGCGGGGTGCGGGCCTGGAGGACCCTCGGCAGCTGCCAAACACAACAGCTGCCCCGTGTCTGCTGTCGACGCACGCACACACGAGGCCGCCGCTCGCCGCTGAACGCGAAGCCAGCAGCGGCGCCCGGACGCCTGTCCAGGGATAGAAACGGCAGCGAGAGGGGCCGAGCGAAAGGCTGGCCTCCTCGTGATGTGACACAGAAAGAACGAAGAATACAAAGAAAAGAAGCTCAATCCCAGTCGGCCAACTTCGATGCTTGCCGGTGCCATATGCTTGGCGGAGTTAATGTACCGGTCGATAAAAGTTGCGCAACTACAGTCCGGCGCCAGCGGTCAGCGCGCTGCCTGCGAGCAGGCCGTGGCCCAGCCCGGACTCTTCGCGACGACCGGAGTGGTGGCGCAAGTCAGCTCCCTGAACATGGTGTCGAACCGAAAACCCGAACTGAACCGTTGTGGTCAGCCGAACCGGAACGGAACCGAACCGTTAATTTTCCGCCGTCTTAGACCTGAACGCGAACTGGAACTTATTGATTAAATAATCATATCATGGGGTTTTACGTGCCAAAACCATTATTTGATCATGAGGCACGCCGTAGTGGAGGAATACGGAAATTTAGACCACCTAAATCTAAGTACACGGATGCTTTCGCATTTCGCCCCCATCGGAATGCGGCTCAGCAGTCTAACACCATAGCCACTGAGCAACCACGGGGGGTTTGGAACTTATTGGAGGAACCGTTCCCAAACGTTTCGACTAACGGTTCAGAAGGCGCTATGGGTACGGGTATTATTAGCTTGGGCACGTCCGAGTCGAACGTTAGAATAGGCTCAAAGCCACCCGTAGTTCGATCGGCCGACAAGTTCCCACGATTCAGGTATAACTCGAGTAACTCCTAATGGCCTCAGCTAAGCTATATATATATATATCTATATATATATATATATATATATATATATATATATATATATATATATATATATATATATATATATATATATATATATATATATATATATATATATATATATATATATTGTCGCAGCCTAGTAGAAGACGGGAAAGCCGGCGTAGAGGACGTATGGAAGCACTTTAGCAGAGCAGTCAACGCGACGTCGTTGTCGTCTCTGTTTTTCCACTCGCGCGCTACTTCAGCGTCGTTCTCATCGCCTGGCACATACCCGCAGTGACCATATAGGATGTGGCATTTGCCCCCCCTTTGAAAAAAAAGGGCATCGTCCCGATGCACCAACGTCCGAAGGCTGTGCACAGACGGTGCAAAGTTGAGGTCATGAGGAAATGTATGGCTTCATACGAAGCACATGCACAACCTCGGGCAGATGCCGCCGGCGTTTGGAGCAGTTATGGCTGTCGGGGACAACTTCATAATTAACATCGCTGATGCGGCGCAGAACTGTGTACGGGCCGAAGTATCTTCGCAGGAGCTTTTCAGACAGCCCCCGCCGACGAATCGGAGTCCAGACCCACACCTGGTCACCGACGTTGTACGTGACGGGTCTGTGTCGAAGATTGTAGTGTCGGGCATCGTATTCCTGTTGTGCTTTGATTCGCAAACGCGCAAGCTGCCTGGCTTCCTCTGCGCGTTGCGTAAACTCCTCGGCACCTGTCTCGTCGTCACCGCACTCGTGCGGCAGCATTGCGTCCAACATGGTTGTCACTTCGCGTCCATAAACAAGGCTGAAAGGCGTCACGCGTGTTGTCTCTTGGCGAGCCGTGTTATATGCAAATGTAACATATGGTAAAATCTCGTCCCAGTTCTCGTGGTCGACGTCGATGTACATACTCATCATGTCTGCCAGAGTCTTATTCAGACGTTCCGTCAGCCCATTGGTTTGGGGATGGTAAGCCGTGGTCTTGCGGTGAGTGGTACCACTTAGTCGCAACACCGTATCCAGAAGCGCAGCCGTGAACGCAGATCCTCTGTCTGTTATGACCACTGCGGGAGCGCCATGCCTTAGGACGACGGCTTCGACAAAAAATCGCGCTGCTTCGGCTGCTGTTCCACGTTGGATAGCACCTGTTTCGGCGTATCGCGTAAGATAATCCGTGACGACGATTATCCATCTATTTCCGGCAATAGACAGTGGAAACGGACCTAAAAGGTCCATGCCAATTTGTTCGAACGGCGCTTGCGGTATCTGAACAGGATGCAGCAGTCCAGCTGGCTTGCCGGGTAGGGCTTTGCGGCGCTGGCAATCCAGGCATGTCTGTGTGTAACGTTTCACGATCGACGCAAGTCTCGGCCAATAGTACTTGAGCCTAATTCTTGCTAATGTCCGAGTGTAGCCCAAGTGACCAGCGGTCGGCTCGTTGTGACAGGCGTGTAGGACTTCGTCGCGAAGAGATGCGGGAATGACGAGTAGGTAGCTGCTGCCACTAGGTGAAAAGTTCTTTTTATACAGAACGTCGTGGCGCAAGCAGAATGAAGGCAGCCCTCTAGCGAATAACCTCGGCACGCTGCCTGTTCTTCCCTCTAAGTAATCAAAAAGAGGAACCAGTTCTGCGTCCTCGCGTTGGTGGCGTGAAACGGCGACAGTATCTAGCACGCCTAGAAAAGCCGTGTCATCATCGTCGTGCACTGCAGTCTGAACAGGAGACCGAGAAAGGCAGTCGGCATCGGTGTGTCGTTTCCCTGATTTGTAGACAACCGTGAAGTCGAACTCTTGGAGACGAAGACTCCAGCGCGCTAGACGACCAGCTGGATCTTTTAAATTAGTCAGCCAGCAAAGTGCATGATGATCACTGACAACGGTGAAACACCGACCATACAAATATGGCCGAAATTTCAGGACGGCCCACACCAGTGCGAGACATTCTTTTTCTGTCGTGGAGTAGTTTGCCTCCGTTCTTGATAGCGTCCTGCTGGCGTAAGCAATCACTCTTTCGGCGCCGTCCTGCCGCTGTACAAGCACTGCGCCGAGGCCGACATTACTAGCGTCGGTATGAAGAATCGTAGGAGCGTCGTCATCAAAGTGTGCGAGCACGGGAGGCGTCTGCAGGCGTTGCCGTAGGTCGTGAAATGCCCGTTGCTGGTCTTCACCCCAGACGAAGGGGACATCTTCTCTGGTTAGATGCGTTAATGGCCATGCGATGCGCGAAAAGTCCGCAATAAAGCGTCGGTAGTAGGCGCAAAGGCCCAGAAAACGTCGCACGGCCTTTTTATCTGATGGCGTTGGGAAATTAGCAACGGCAGAGGTTTTATCAGGGTCAGGTCGGACACCTTCACGACTGACAACGTGACCGAGAAATTGAAGTTCTTCAAAGCCAAAATGGCACTTTTCAGGTTTCAAAGTTAGACCAGCTGAGCGTATTGCTTCAAAGACCGTCTTTAGTCTCCGTAAGTGTTCCTCGAACGTGGCGGAGAAAACAATCACGTCGTCGAGGTACACCAAACAGGTTTGCCATTTGAGGCCTGAGAGTACCGTGTCCATTAGCCGCTGAAACGTTGCTGGCGCAGAACACAAACCGAAGGGGAGCACCTGAAATTCATAAAGTCCGTCGGGCGTCACAAATGCGGTCTTCTCACGGTCTCGCTCATCAACTTCTATTTGCCAGTAGCCGCTTTTCAAGTCCATCGACGAAAAGTAACGTGCGTTTCGTAGCCTGTCCAGTGAATCGTCGATACGCGGCAGCGGATAAACGTCTTTCTTTGTGATCTGGTTGAGTTTTCGGTAGTCGACGCAGAAGCGCAGGCTACCGTCCTTCTTTTTCACCAACACGACAGGCGATGCCCAAGGACTCTTAGATGGCCGAATAACCCCGTCCTCAAGCATCGTCTTCACTTGCGTTTGTATCGCCTCGCGCTCTTTCGGTGCCACACGATAAGGATGCTGCCGAATTGGTCTGGCGTCGGCTTCGGTGACAATACGGTGCTTAGTGAGCGGCGTCTGGCTGACTCGTGACGTAGATGAAAAGCATTTCTTAAACTCATCGATGAGCTCAAGAAGGCTGTTACGTTCGACGGGTGACAAGGTGGGACTGATATCAACCACAGGGGCAGGCATGGCCACGGTGGCCATCACGTGCTCCACTGAGAGGCAGTCTTGTATTGAAGTAAATTCGTCGAAGTACGCAACAGCCGTGCCTCTAACAATGTGTCGACGTTCCCTGGTAAAATTCGTCAGTAGGAGTTCAGCACGTCCGTCGTGTACGTTAATTACGGCCCTGGCGATGGAAACGCCTTGGCTCAGTACCAGTGCGTCAATGTGTTCAGCGACACCAGTCCCGGTGTTCAAGTTGTCGCAGATAACAGGTACGAGGGCACAGCTTCGCGGCGGAAGCGTGACGTCGTCGTCGGCGATACGTAAGCGGGGTCGCTGGTGCTCCGCGGAGTCGACGTCGTCTGAGCTCGTAGAAAATGTGACGACGTGGTCACGGACATTAATCACTGCACCGTACTCTCTCAAGAAATCCATGCCCAAGATAAGTTCCTTGCAGCACTCAAAGAGAATGACGAGGGTGGCGACGAAGGTTTCACCGGCGATTACTATCCTGGCTGTGCATTTTCCGATCGGCGTCATCAACTGGCCGCCGCCAGTTCTGATGTTGGGCCCGGTCCACGGCGTCTTCACTTTTCTCAACCTGTCGGCCAGCTTTTGACTTATTATCGAAAAATGCGAACCAGTATCGACGAGAGCGGCCACTTGGTGGCCGTCAATGAAAACGACAAGATCGGCGCTGACGGCATCGGTTACAAGGGGTGCGGTTGGAGACGTCGGAGTTTTAGAGTCGTCGGTCGTCGGTGATGGGGGCTCTTGGAAAGCTAGACGGTTTGCAACCTCACCCCCGGAGGTCGCTGCTTCTAGTTTCCCCGGCGTGGGCTAGGGGACCTGCCCCTAGAGGCGTCAGAAAAATCGCGACGGGTCGGTGGGGTATAACGAGCCGGAGAAGGGGAACGTGATCGAGGCGTCGCTGAACCTTCTGGCCGAAAGTTTGTAGAATTGTCGTCGCAGGTACGTGCAGCATCAAACACAGGGTAATTGCAGTTGGGAAACCTTGGATACCCGGCTGCGCGGTAGCGGCACGCGCGATAAACATGTCCAGCTTCGCCGCAATGAAAGCACAGCGGCCGGCGGTCAGCGGTGCGCCACAAATCGGTCTTTCGAAGCGGGTAGCCCACAGGGGATTCGCCGTAAGACCGAGGCGCAGCAATCGGCTGGCGGCGATACGGCATAGCTGGCGGCGGCTGTGACTGGCGAAAATATGGCGTCGGGGGTGGCGGTGCTGGCTGCGTCGTAGTGGTCGACGGTGTCAGCAGCATCGAAGTCACGGGAGGTGGACGACAGACAGCTTCCGCGTAGGTTAGCCGTCGCGGCACCGCCTGCCGGTCGGAGGACGAAAAGGCCTGTCGAACTTCCTCCCGAACGATATCAGCGACAGAAGCCACCGCTGGTGCCATAGGAGAAATCCCGAGCTGCCGGATCTCCTCTCGCACAATCTCCCGGATGACTTCACGCAGAGACGTGCCGTAGCTCTCAGGTAGAACTGAAGCATTCACCGGTGAGTTCGCGCGATCATATTGGCGGTACCGTTGCTTTAGTGCCCGTTCTATAGCGGTAGCCTCCTTGGTGAATTCGACCACTGTCGTCGGTGGATTCCTCACGAGTCCGGCAAACAGTTCCTCCTTTACTCCGCGCAAGAGATAGCGTAACTTCTTTTCTTCGGCCATCTCGGGGTCTGCTCTGCGGAAAAGGCGGGTCATATCTTCTGCATACATGGCTACGCTCTCGTTTGGTTTTTGAATACGGGATTCGAGTAGGCGCTGCGCAGTGTCTCTTCTGTCGGTACTAGTGAACGTGTCTAGCAGCTGGGTGCGGAAGGCATCCCATGTGGTCAAACTTCGCTCCCGGTTCACAAACCACGTCCGCGCGCTGTCTTGAAGCGCGAAGTAGACATTAGACAGCTTTTGCTGGGAGCCCCAGTCATTATAACCGGCGACACGCTCAAATTGGTCAAGCCAATCTTGGACATCTTCAAAAGCGTCGCCATGGAAGCTTTCTGGTATCTTAGGATTCTGCAGCGTCACCTGCGATGGAGTTGCAGTAGCCATGGCGGAAGTAGGTAGACGCGTTCCAGCGGGGTCCTGCAGAGGGTTGAACTCGGGCGTCAGGCCTAGCAGGCGGCGACTGTACCGGTGAACAGGAGTTTCGACGAACGAAGGTGATTCCGTTTTCGAGGTATGGCTCCGCGAAGGGGTGCCGAGCATGAGGCAATCCTACCCCGCACCTCCACCAGTGTCGCAGCCTAGTAGAAGACGGGAAAGCCGGCGTAGAGGACGTATGGAAGCACTTTAGCAGAGCAGTCAACGCGACGTCGTTGTCGTCTCTGTTTTTCCACTCGCGCGCTACTTCAGCGTCGTTCTCATCGCCTGGCACATACCCGCAGTGACCATATAGGATGTGGCAATATATATATATATATATATATATATATATATGTATATATATATATATATATATATATATATATAGTTTTTGATTTACCAAAATTTCTTGTAATGTTCTTCACTATTTGTCTGACTGTGAATACAAGCTCATCGTCATCTTTGTCGACGGAAAGAAAGGGAGTGGCAGGAATAATGCTAACGTTATTGTGTTACTTATTCCCTATTTATACCTGCAACTATAGCCATTTTCTTTAGGCAGCAAAACAGAAAAAAGAAACAGTATTTTACCTCAACCGACCTATCACGTGTGACCGAGAACTAGAAAGCCCTACTAGCATCCACAAAAGCCCGGTCTACTTTTTAAAGTACGCCTGCATTCAGTTTCTTGTAACGCTATAAAATATATATATTATGCATGTCATGTTTTCATAATTTACGGCCTTTTTTCCCATAACCCGTCGATGAAAATCAGCTTCCAGAATCAAATACTAGGAGCAATGAAAAACAATTGGGCAGCGCGTGCAGCGGCGCCTGTAGTGGTGTCAACTTAAGTTTGGCGATGAATAGAGAGAGAGAGAGTAGGCATCAAAATGGACGGAAAACTACAATGCAGTCATCCTGGCAAAGCTCCGTTGTAGATTTATTTAAAAATGAAAATTTTGCTGCATTTTAGAAAGTACGGTGCGCCAATGGCTAATGCCGTACACGGCTGAATGAACTGCTGTTGCAACCCAACTACGCACGATGATATCCACAAATGTTGAAACTCCCGACGTTCCGTTCGGTTCTGCTCAGCGTCACGTGTGATGGGACAATTAATGCTTCATGAGACAATGGCGATGGAGCATGGAGTGTTGTGGTCGCGCCGCTCGGCACGAGTTGTTGGGAACTCGGCGCTGACGCCCGTTGTTGCACCTGGGTCGCAAGCCCCAAGGGTAGCGTTGGCCTGGCGGCCTGGGGTACAACTGGAAGCATCCGAAGGTCCCGGCAAAGCATGAGTCGACTGGTAACAACGAAACAACTTGTTTATTCTAACATCGCAAAGAGTTGGCGGTCAGGTTGACCGAAGTAGAGAGACGGGAGTGCACTTTACTCAACAGAAGAAATCGGAGCCCTCCTTTGGCGTCCGGGGGCAGCTGCTTTTATACTCTCGCAGTTGAGGGCAAGAAGGAACCCCTCTATAGACGAGCACGTGACTGTACCAGAGGAGAAGGTGACTCACACTGTCGTGTCGCCGCCGGTCGGGCACAATGGGGAGGAGAAGGTGGCTCACACTGTCGTGTCGGCGCCTGTCAGACCCCCTCGCTTCACAGTTGTTGGGAGCTCCTCTCCCCGGCTGCCGCGCTTCGACAAGCGTGGGCACCAATATGCACATACACTCACACACGCACATGAAGACACGTGGCATCGGAACATGCCTGGACGCGCTTGGCGGGGAGGCGTAGCGGCGACGCCGAACGGGCCAAAATGTCTGCCGCTTTGTTGCAGTCGCGCCGGCTAAACCGCGCGTCGTAGGCGAAACGTAACAGACCGCCCCGCCGGGGGAAGGAGATCCCGATGGACAGGGGACTGCATCCGCTGTCCGGAGGGATCTCGCTCGATGATGCTCATAACCGAAGTCGGGCGTCCCTCGACGTTTCTTGAGCGCAGCGCACAGAGAAGGCCTCGTTCTCTCGTTCAGGTTCGCACGGGACACTGCAAAGTGACTTCGGGAGAGTTCACATTTTTGTTCTCGTTCCCGGCAAGCGTTAGAACTACGCTGAAACTCAACCGCTCAGTCAGCAAGCACGGCACAACCCTCACTAAGCCCTGCCAGGCTCTTTTCCCTTCTATACCACTGCCTAGTTCCTTACAGTAGTCTAGCAGCACTTAGAACGCGTCCACAAATTGGAAAATTGCACTAGAAAGCATGTCATCACTTTGAAACACTAAACAAAAGCAATATGTTAAAAATCCTGCCTCAGGAAGAAAAACATCAGTAACAAACAATTTTGAGGCTGATTCCTACGTTAGGGGCTTCGACTTAAGCCATCGGCGTTACCGTTGAGACTCCCCTTTTTGTAACGCACCTCAAAAGAATATTGTTGCAAAGCGAGGCTCCAGCGCAGGAGGCGGCCATTTTTGGGAGAGATGGTCTGCAGCCATTGGAGAGGGCAGTGATCCGTCTCAATGATAAACCTCGAGCCGGCTAGATAGCATGACAATTTCTGAACGGCCCACACGAGACATGCACACTCTTTCTCGGTGGCGCTATACGCCTGCTCACGACTGGTCAGCTTACGACTAGCATACAGGACGGGGTGTTCTACTTCTCCATTTTCCCGTTGGCACAGTACAACGCCCATGCCTCGCTCACTAGCATCGCACTGAACAACGAACCCTTTTGTATAGTCTGGCGATCGTAGCACAGGCTGGCTTGTTAGGGCACTCTTTAGGGCGCTAAAAGCTCTTTCCTTTGTCTCGTCCCAGACGACTGTTTGCGGCTCTGTCTTTCTTAGAGCATCCGTCAGGGGAGCCGCGATATCAGAGTACCTGGGGATGTACCTCTGATAGTAGCCGGCGACTCCTAAGAACGACCGAATATCGGTCTTCGTGCGCGGTTGCGGGAAGTCTCGCACAGCGGCCACCTTTATTTCAGAGGGGCGGCGACGACCCTGACCAATCACGTGACCGAGGTAGACAACCTCGGCCTGTGCTAACTGGCACTTAGGAGCCTTTACTGTCAAGCCCGCTTCGCGCAGGCGGGTTAGCACTGCCCGCAAGTGTGCCATATGCTCAGACCAGGATGCGGAGAATATCGCTACGTCGTCTAGATACGGTAAAGCGAATTCTTGCTGTCCCCGCAACACTTTATCCATGAGGCTTGAAAAACAGTATGGCGCGTTCTTCAAACCAAAACTCAACACTTTAGGACGGAATGTTCCCATTGGTGAAATGAACGCCGCATACCTACTAGCCTCTTCTGTAAGTGGAACCTGCCAATAACCCCTGACAAGATCTAGGGTGGAAATAAACTGAGCGCTACTAACTTTCTCAAGGCGCTCCTCGATGTTAGGGATCGGATAAATTTGATCCTTAGTGATGGAATTAAGCCTGCGGCAGTCGACGCAAGGACGAGGTTCCTTGCCCGGTACCTCAACTAAAATCAAAGGGGAGGTATAATCACTCTCACCTGCCTCAATAACACCGAGCTGTAGCATTTTCTTTACCTCAGCCTCCATAATATCGCTCTGGCGGGGTGACACCCGGTACGCCTTGGATCGTACTGGCTCTGGGGAGGTAAGTTCTATATCATGAGTAAGTACAGAAGTCCTACCAGGCTTCTCAGAGAACAGACCTTGAAACTCTTGTAAGAGCTGGTGTAGTTCGGTTTTCTGCTCACGCGACAGCGATGCTCCACTGACTAAGTCACTAATGACTTGACCGGTGTCTTCCCTGTTCGTCACTGAGCCTAGTCCCGGAAGCTCGACCGGAAGCTCTTCAGGAACGTTTACCATCATGCACACCACTGCTTCCCTTTGTCTATAAGGTTTGAGCAGATTACAGTGGTAAACTTGCTGTGCTTTCCGCTTTCCTGGCAGACTTACCACGTAGTTAACGTCCGACAGTTTCTGAACAATTCGTGCTGGGCCCTCCCACTGCACGTCTAG
This sequence comes from Dermacentor variabilis, assembly GCF_050947875.1. Classification (NCBI taxonomy): domain Eukaryota; kingdom Metazoa; phylum Arthropoda; class Arachnida; order Ixodida; family Ixodidae; genus Dermacentor; species Dermacentor variabilis. The sequence goes on from NC_134569.1 coordinate 200,481,455, forward strand.
TTTGTTGTTTAGCGATGTGCGCAATATCATGACCTCATCGCCCACCTCAAAACGACGGGCCCTGGCTGTCCGATCATAATAAACCTTGGCCCTCTGCTGGGCCTTTGCCATTGCTTCACCTGACAACTCCTGTGCCCTTCTTAAGCGTTCGAGGAGCTTAAGCACGTACTCCACCACGACTGGGTCGTCGCCCCTGCCTTCCCACGATTCTCGAAGCATGCGAAGCGGAGACCGAAGCGAGCGACCGTACACCAGCTCAGCTGGCGAAAACCCCGTAGCTGCATGCGGCGCGGTCCTTAATGCAAACATCACCCCAGGCAGACACAGCTCCCAGTCAGTTTGATGTTCAAAACACAAGGCTCTCAACACGCGCTTCATGACGGAGTGGAGCTTCTCAACGGAATTCGACTGTGGGTGGTACACTGAGCTGTGTAGCAGCTTTACCCCACACCTTTCGAGAAAAGTTGTCGTCAAAGCGCTAGTAAACACTGTGCCCTGATCTGATTGGATTTCTGCAGGAAAACCAACTCGCGCAAATATGGACAGTAGTGCATTGACTATCTCAACTGAGCTGAGTTCTTTAAGCGGCACTGCTTCAGGGAACTTTGTCGCTGGGCAGATCACAGTCAAAATGTGTCTGTACCCCGTGGCTGTTACCGGCAGAGGTCCCACTGTATCAATAACGAGCCGTCTAAAAGGCTCCGTAATGATAGGTACCAACTTCAACGGCGCCCTCGATTTGTCCCCTGGTTTGCCCACCCGCTGACAGGTGTCACAGGTCCTCACGAAATGGTCTGCGTCCCGAAAACACCCTGGCCAATAGTACTCTTGCAAGAGACGGTCCTTAGTTTTCTTAACTCCTAGGTGTCCGGACCACGAACCCCCATGCGTCAAGCGCAACAGATCCTGACGATAGCATTGAGGAACGATCAGCTGATCGAACTCCACTCCTCTGCGGTCTAGATACTTCCGGTACAGGACTCCACCTCGTTCCACAAAACGCGCATTTTTCCTGGCGATACTTTCCTTGACATTGCAGCGTATGTTTTCTAGGCTACCATCCTTCTTTTGCTCGGCTATCAAAGCCGACCGGCTGACTTTTAGCAACCTATCAAGTCCGTCTCACGTAGGCGCGATGAGCAAATCTGCAGATAGCTTTTCTAACTTTCCCGCATCGGGATTTTCCTCTCCGGTATCTGGTGCCTTTAACGTTACAGACTCAAGTTTATTCAGTTCGGGCGTGCTCTGAATATCGGCTTGCTGCGCCTCTGACCCTTTCTCATTGTTTGATAACGTCGGCCCCGCAACTACGGCCTTTGCAGCGAGCTCCCGAACCTTCGATCTGGTTAAGGCCTGAACGCTAGCCTCACCAAACAAAAGCCCCTTCTCGCGCAGGAGGTGATCGGACCTGTTTGAAAATAGGTACGGGTACTGGGGGGGCAGCATAGATGACACTGCCGCCTCCGTCTCAAGCGCTCCGAAAGGTCCTTCAATAAGCACTTTTGCTACCGGCAGACACACGCTATGAGCTTCCACGGCTTGCTTGATCCATGCGCACTCGCCCGTGAACATATGGGGTTCTACGTAAGAGGGGTGAACTACATCCATCGTAGCTGCGGAATCGCGAAGCACTCGGCACTCTTTCCCGTTCACGAGGAGGTCTCGCATGTAAGGCTCGAGAAGCTTCATGTTCTCGTCAGTGCTGCATAATGAAAAAAACACAACTTTTGGTGTTGTTTCCGGACACTGCGCCGAAAAGTGACCCGGCTTCTGGCACGTATAACAAACGCGCGCTTGCCTCATCTCGAACCGCTTTCTGCGTTCGGCTTCGGCTGCCGCCGTCTCCTTAGGTTCGGTCGCACTGCTTTCACTCGCATCCGCACTACGTGTGTTCCCCTTTGCTCTCATGGGTGTGAACTTCGGCCTCTCAAACTTCGAGCCAAATTCACCTTTTTGACCGTCCTTAGCTCCGCGAGCCCGACGCGTCACAAACTCCTCGGCTAGCTCAGCGGCTTTAGCCACCGTACAAACGTCTGGCCTATCCAAGACCCAGTACCGCACGTTCTCCGGTAACCGACTATAAAACTGTTCTAGCCCGAAACACTGCAGAACTTTCTCGTGGTCACCAAACGCTTTCTCTTCTTTGAGCCACTCCTGCATGTTTGACATAAGCCTGTACGCAAACTCTGTGTATGACTCACTTCTGCCTTTCTCATTTTCCCGAAACTTCCGACGGAACGCCTCCGCTGACAGCCTGTACTTTTTTAGCAGACTCGATTTCACTTTGTCGAAATCCTCTGCCTCCTCTCTATCCAAGCGAGCGACTACGTCGCCCGCCTCGCCGGGTAACAAAGTGAGCAAGCGCTGTGGCCACGTTTCCCGAGAGAACCCCTGCTTCTCGCACGTTCGCTCAAAGTTAACCAGGAACAAACCAATGTCCTCTCCAAGCTTAAACGGCCGCATCAGGTCAGTCATTTTGAACAATACTCGTTCTCCTGCACCGTGTGCCTGACTTCCATTACGAGCGCGTTCCATCTCTACCTCGAGACGCTTCATTTCCAAAGCGTGTTCGCGCTCTTCTTTTTCTTTCTGCTCTTTAAGTTCGCGCTCCTGTCTCTCTTTTTGCTCTCTAAGTTCGCGCTCCTGTCTCTCTTTTTGCTCTTTAAGTTCGCGCTCATGTCTTTTTGACCTCTCCTCAATAGTCTCAAGGCATTCCGACAGCTCGTCATCCTCAGCCTCCAACTCAAGAATAGCCTTTAGCAGTTCTGGTTTTCTGAGTTTGTCTGAGACATCCAGACCCAACTCTCTTGCAAGCTCCAGCAATTTCGGTTTGCGCAACGACTTCAAATCCATGGCTGCTCTGAATGCTGCTTTCTCTACTGCCTACTATTGTCTTGCCGCAAACTAACCCGGCAGCAACGACAACCACAATTACCAGCTCTGTTTCTGACACTAACAAAAGCCTGGCAAAGCTCAGAAGAAGAAAGTCCCGCACTCACCAAACCTCGCAGCCAAGAGTTCAGCGCAGTCGTTCCGCTGCAGGCAACCAGTCATCACACAGGGCTCGTTGCACTGCTCCCGGATCGTTGTTGAGCTGCTCAGCATACAGTCAACTGCATATCTTCGCTGCTGGCCTCCGTTGTCGCGATCTCACCGCTGGCAGACAGTTGTTGTGGTCGCGCCGCTCGGCACGAGTTGTTGGGAACTCGGCGCTGACGCCCGTTGTTGCACCTGGGTCGCAAGCCCCAAGGGTAGCGTTGGCCTGGCGGCCTGGGGTACAACTGGAAGCATCCGAAGGTCCCGGCAAAGCATGAGTCGACTGGTAACAACAAAACAACTTGTTTATTCTAACATCGCAAAGAGTTGGCGGTCAGGTTGACCGAAGTAGAGAGACGGGAGTGCACTTTACTCAACAGAAGAAATCGGAGCCCTCCTTTGGCGTCCGGGGGCAGCTGCTTTTATACTCTCGCAGTTGAGGGCAAGAAGGAACCCCTCTATAGACGAGCACGTGACTGTGCCTGCTCGGGCACAATGGGATAAGGTGACGCATACTGTCGTGTCGCCGCCGGTCGGGCACAATGGGGAGGAGCAGGTGGCTCACACTGTCGTGTCGCCGCCGGTCGGGCACAATGGGGAGGAGAAGGTGACTCACACTGTCGTGTCGCCGCCGGTCGGGCACAATGGGGAGGAGAAGGTGACTCACACTGTCGTGTCGCCGCCGGTCGGGCACAATGGGGAGGAGAAGGTGGCTCACACTGTCGTGTCGGCGCCTGTCAGACCCCCTCGCTTCACAGTTGTTGGGAGCTGCTCTCCCCGGCTGCCGCGCTTCGACAAGCGTGGGCACCAATATGCACATACACTCACACACGCACATGAAGACACGTGGCATCAGAACATGCCTGGACGCGCTTGGCGGGGAGGCGTAGCGGCGACGCCGAACGGGCCAAAATGTCTGCCGCTTTGTTGCAGTCGCGCCGGCTAAACCGCGCGTCGTAGGCGAAACGTAACAGGAGGGAGGAAAAACCTCCCATTGAACCTAAAGACCAGGGATCATATTCGCAAAATGCTGCTATGCTAGAATTGTTCGCATGACAGAAAATTTGAGCAAATCCTGATGCTGGACGTATTATTAGAGAAGGCGGCCGGCCAATGGCAAAAAGCGCTTACGAACGGGAAGCATTGTGGGTTCGGCCGCAGATACGTACATGATTGGGAAATAAACGATTTTATTTACAACCCCAAAGGATTATCCGTGTACGCGTAAGCTTGCTCTACTTAGTACATGTACGTGGAGTGACACTAAACCGTCGGTGCAAGTTGGCTAATATTGCGAAATAAGAGAATGAAGAGAAACGCGACCTCGATAGCTGCTTTATGGGTGCCGCGCCGTATGGCCATAAAGAAATGAATCTCCATCAACCATACAGCAATTTAGAAAGTGGCACGAAAGCCCATAATGTGATGGGCGCGGTAATTAAATTCTGGGGTTTTACGTGCCCAAACCACAATTTGATTATAAGGCACGCCGTAGTGAGGGACTCCAGATTAATTTTGACTACCTGGGGTGCTTTAAGGCGAATCCAATAGACGGTATACGGGCATTTTTGCATCTATTCCCCATCGAAATGCGGCCGCCGCGGCCGGGATTCGATCCCGCTCCCTCGGGCTTAGTAGCGCAACGTCATAGCCACTACACCGCCACGGCGGGTCGCGCTAACTCAAACGCACAAACATGTTCGACAGCATCAAGTAGCAGTCATTTGAAATACCGGAACCTGAATGGATGCGTTGTTAGAACTCGGTTGCAGATTGTACAGAACAAGATTTCCGTTATAAGAGCAACGCCTATCACACGGGCCTTCGTCGTTGCCAAACCTTATTAAATTCTGTTTTCTAAAAATATGCTCAATTAAAAAAAACCATCCATCCATCCATCCATCCATCCATCCATCCATCCATCCATCCATCCATTCATCCATCCATCCATCCATCCATCCATCCATCCATCCATGTGAATACGACATGCGAAGCGGCTGCAATCCACAAATTACAACATGTTCCATAAAGTAATAATTTAAATGTTCATTACTTAAGTTTTCCTAATTAGCCTACTATGCAATTTGATTTCCAGTGCAAGCTAATTTGCGCATCCTTGAGAAATTCAGCTCATGGACTACGCTATCATGGATTACGCTATCTGCCATAGGCATTTAAAAAAGTTCTCTATCGTCTAAAAAGATAACACTTGGTATATGAGTTCCCTACTGGTCCTTAAAACTCAACAAGTGAGGTGCAATCAGGTGTAAAATTGCTTACAGGCGCATCTAAATGGAACGCATTGGGCCCTGTGACGTAAAAACGTAAAGGAAGAAATATATTATGTCGCTCAGATAAATTCGCTGGTCAGGCTGAAAAAAAGTTTCTTTTCGAAAAATTTTCAAACCGTTCTGAACAATCATATTTTTAATCCAGGGCAAACCGTGAACCTAGCATAAAAAGTATGCACAAGTCTGAACCTGAATACGAACCGAAACCGAAAACACTTCGGTTCGACACCCTGTCCCTGAAGTGAATGTACCCTTTGTGAAACGATCCCGGCGCCTTGGCGCTGCGTCAACCATGAAAAAGAACCCGCCATGGTTGCTCAGTGGATGTAGCCTTGAGCTGCTGAGCACGAGATCGTGGGATCGAATCCCGGTCACGGCGGCCGCATTACGATTGGGGCGAAATGCGAAAACACCCGTGTACTTAGATTTAGGTGCACGTTAAAGAACCCCAGATGGCCGAAATTTCCGGAGTCCTCCATCACGGCTTGCCTCGTAATCAGAAAGTGGTCTTGGCACGTAAAACCCCATAGTTAATTAACCATGAAAGAAACTGCGGCGCTAGCGCCATCTATTAGCCAACCCAGTAACCAAGTTTTCGTGCAGCTAGCATTCTTAGGGTACGCAATTTCCGGGGGCTTGTGTGTATTGTGTTTGTGTGTATGTTTATCTATCGATATACATTCATATTTAACCGTTTTCCCGCCAACCTGGGTCACTGGCTAGTCCATGGTCGAATCGGCAGCATATCGGGCTGCTGCGGTGATTCAACTGAATTCGAAACCAACCATCGGACAAACTGAGGTCACCGAGTATGTGACAATGTATGCATACGGTGCCGCTCTTCAACGAACGTCTTTCACACTGACGTGGGTCAGTGTAGATGCGGGACAGGGTTGGTACCGCTGTTCGAAGGAACTCTTTGGCGCCTACTTGAAGAAGGAGGAGGAGGAACTTTATTATTGCAGGAACCGTTGCGCGGTTTATTCATGGGTGGTTCCCTCTGACAGGGCTCCACTGGCGATCCCGGCTCGCCGGGCCTGGTTTAGGGTCGCCAGTTGGCTTCCCAGGTCCAGTTCGGAGAGTCTCGCCTCCCAAGACCACGTAGTGAGTGCGTGTGCTGTGACTCGTGGAGAAATTGCGTCGCCCGGACGGTCGGCGCATTCGTGTGTTACGTGCGCGAGTGTAGCTGTGTGGTTGCTATATCAGGGGCATGTCCAGGACGTATATCTGTCTGGGGACATTGCGTGTAGACGAGACAAGTGTGGGTATGTGTTAGTTTGCAGGCGGCGCCAGTCCCTTGCCTGGAGTTTATTCAGAGCTTTGTGTGGGGGAGTGTATTGTGTTCTTCCGAGGCGTTGGTCCTGTAGTATTTGTTGACTTGTCGTTAATAACTTGTGGGTTGCTCGTCGGTCTGTCGGGGGCTGAAGAACGGTGCGGTCTGCCGCTCGGCTAGTGAGACCTCGAGCTGCGCAGTCCACCACTTCGTTGCCCCGCAGGCCGTCGTGCCCGGGGCACCAGACGATACCGTGGGTCCATTCTAGTGAGCGACCCAGGATTCGAATGGCTTGTATAGAGAGCGTTCCATTCATGTATAAACGACACGCCGCTTGTGAGTCCGTAAGGGTGCTGGCGGACCTTCCCTTGCTGTCGGCGTCGCGAAGTGCGAGAGCGATCGCTGCTGCTTCTGCTGCTGCTCTGCAAGTGGCGCGGATGGAGGCAGAGGCTACCGGGTTCCCGTGATTTACAACGGCGAGAGTGTATTTGAGCCCGCAACGTGGCGACGAGGGATACGGGCTAGCGTACGTGTAGTATGTATCAGGGTCTCTGAAACAGCGTTTGTGCAACATGCGGGCACGCGCTGCTCTTCTCTCTTGATTGTGGGTGGTGTTTGGATCGCACCGATGGTACGACCTGTTGTTGGGAACTCGGCGCTGACGCCCGTGGTTGTACCTGGGTCGCAAGCCCCAAGGGTAGCGTTGGCCTGGCGGCCTGGGGTACAACTGGAAGCATCCGAAGGTCCCGGCAAAGCATGAGTCGACTGGTAACAACGAAACAACTTGTTTATTTTAACATCGCAAAGAGTTGGCGGTCAGGTTGACCGAAGTAGAGACACGGGAGAGCACTTTACTCAACAGAAGAAATCGGAGCCCTCCTTTTTGGCGTCCGGGGGCAGCTGTTTTTATACTCTCGCAGTTGAGGGCAAGAAGGAACCCCTCAATAGACGAGCACGTGAATGTACAATGGGCTAATGGTGACGCACACTGTCGTAGCGCTGCCGGTCGGGCACAATGACTGTAATGAGAGGGTGATCCCTGCTTTCGCATCGCCTGGTTCGGGCACAATGACTGGAAGGAGAGGGTGATCCTTTGCGGTCGCATCGCCGCAGTCGCGCCTGGAAACACCTGGCGGGGAGCGTTGCGGCGACGACGATCGGGCCAAAATGTCTGCCGCCCCGCCGCAGTCGCGCCGGCAAAACCACGTGTCGCAGGCGAAACGCAACAGACCGCCCCGCCGGGGAAAGGAGATCCCGATGGACAGGGGACTGCATCCGCTGTCCGGAGGGATGTCGCTCGATGATGCTCATAACCGAAGTCGGGCGTCCCTCGACGTTTCTTGAGCGCAGCGCACAGAGAAGGCCTCGTTCTCTCGTTCAGGTTCGCACGGGACACTGCAAAGTGACTTCGGGAGAGTTCACATTTTTGTTCTCGTTCCCGGCAAGCGTTAGAACTACGCTGAAACTCAACCGCTCAGTCAGCAAGCACGGCACAACCCTCACTAAGCCCTGCCAGGCTCTTTCCCCTTTTTATACCACTGCCTAGTTCCTTACAGTAGTCTAGCATCACTCAGAACGCGTCCACAAATTGGAAAATTGCACTAGAAAGCATATCATCACTTTGAAACACTAAACAAAAGCAATATGTTAAAAAAAATCCTGCCTCAGGAAGAAAAACATCAGTAACCAACAATTTTGAGGCTGATTCCTACGTTAGGGGCTTCGACTTAAGCCATCGGCGTTACCGTTGAGACTCCCCTTTTTGTAACGCACCTCAAAGGAATATTGTTGTAAAGCGAGGCTCCAGCGCAGGAGGCGGCCATGTTTGGGAGAGATGGTCTGCAGCCATTGGAGAGGGCAGTGATCCGTCTCAATGATAAACCTCGAGCCGGCTAGATAGCATGACAATTTCTGAACGGCCCACACGGGACATGCACACTCTTTCTCGGTGGCGCTATACGCCTGCTCACGACTGGTCAGCTTACGACTAGCATACAGGACGGGGTGTTCTACTTCTCCCTTTTCCCGTTGGCACAGTACAACGCCCATGCCTCGCTCACTAGCATCGCACTGAACAATGAACCCTTTTGTATAGTCTGGCGATCGTAGCACAGGCTGGTTTGTTAGGGCACTCTTTAGGGCGCTAAAAGCTCTTTCCTTTGTCTCGTCCCAGACGACTGTTTGAGGCTCTGTCTTTCTTAGAGCATCCGTCAGGGGAGCCGCGATATCAGAGTACCTAGGGATGTACCTCTGATAGTAGCCGGCGACACCCAAGAACGACCGAATATCGGTCTTGGTGCGCGGTTGCGGAAAGTCTCGCACAGCGGCCACTTTTATTTCAGAGGGGCGGCGACGACCCTGACCAATCACGTGACCGAGGTAGACAACCTCGGCCTGTGCTAACTGGCACTTAGGAGCCTTTACTGTCAAGCCCGCTTCGCGCAGGCGGGTTAGCACTGCCCGCAAGTGTGTCATATGCTCAGACCAGGATGCGGAGAATATCGCTACGTCGTCTAGATACGGTAAAGCGAATTCTTGCTGTCCCCGCAACACTTTATCCATGAGGCTTGAAAAACAGTATGGCGCGTTCTTCAAACCAAAACTCAACACTTTAGGACGGAATGTTCCCATTGGTGAAATGAACGCCGCATACCTACTAGCCTCTTCTGTAAGTGGAACCTGCCAATAACCCCTGACAAGATCTAGGGTGGAAATAAACTGAGCGCTACTAACATTCTCAAGGCGCTCCTCGATGTTAGGGATCGGATAAATTTGATCCTTAGTGATGGAATTAAGCCTGCGGTAGTCGACGCAAGGACGAGGTTCCTTGCCCGGTACCTCAACTAAAATCAAAGGGGAGGTATAATCACTCTCACCTGCTTCAATAACACCGAGCTGTAGCATTTTCTTTACCTCAGCCTCCATAATATCGCTCTGGCGGGGTGACACCCGATACGCCTTGGATCGTACTGGCTCTGGGGAGGTAAGTTCTATATCATGAGTAAGTACAGAAGTCCTACCAGGCCTCTCAGAGAACAGACCTTGAAACTCTTGTAATAGCTGGTGTAGTTCGGTTTTCTGCTCGGGCGACAGCGGTGCTTTACTGATAAGGTCACTAATGACTTGACCGGTGTCTTCCCTGTTCGTCACTGAGCCTAGTCCCGGAAGCTCGACCGGAAGCTCTTCAGGAACGTTTACCATCATGCACACCACTGCTTCCCTTTGTCTATAAGGTTTGAGCAGATTACAGTGGTAAACTTGCTGTGCTTTCCGCTTTCCTGGCAGACTTACCACGTAGTTAACGTCCGACAGTTTCTGAACAATTCGTGCTGGGCCCTCCCACTGCACGTCTAGTTTGTTGTTTAGCGATGTGCGCAATATCATGACCTCATCGCCCACCTCAAAACGACGGGCCCTGGCTGTCCGATCATAATAAACCTTGGCCCTCTGCTGGGCCTTTGCCATTGCTTCACCTGACAACTCCTGTGCCCTTCTTAAGCGTTCGAGGAGCTTAAGCACGTACTCCACCACGACTGGGTCGTCGCCCCTGCCTTCCCATGATTCTCGAAGCATGCGAAGCGGAGATCGAAGCGAGCGACCGTACACCAGCTCAGCTGGCGAAAACCCCGTAGCTGCATGCGGCGCGGTCCTTAATGCAAACATCACCCCAGGCAGACACAGCTCCCAGTCAGTTCGATGTTCAAAACACAAGGCTCTCAACACGCGCTTCATGACGGAGTGGAGCTTCTCAACGGAATTCGACTGTGGGTGGTACACTGAGCTGTGTAGCAGCTTTACCCCACACCTTTCGAGAAAAGTTGTCGTCAAAGCGCTAGTAAACACTGTGCCCTGATCTGATTGGATTTCTGCAGGAAAACCAACTCGCGCAAATATGGACAGTAGTGCATTGACTATCTCAACTGAGCTGAGTTCTTTAAGCGGCACTGCTTCAGGGAACTTTGTCGCTGGGCAGATCACAGTCAAAATGTGTCTGTACCCCGTGGCTGTTACCGGCAGAGGTCCCACTGTATCAATAACGAGCCGTCTAAAAGGCTCCGTTATGATAGGTACCAATTTCAACGGCGCCCTTGATTTGTCCCCTGGTTTGCCCACCCGCTGACAAGTGTCACATGTCCTCACGAAATGGTCTGCGTCCCGAAAACACCCTGGCCAATAGTACTCTTGCAAGAGACGGTCCTTAGTTTTCTTAACTCCTAGGTGTCCGGACCACGAACCCCCGTGTGACAAGCGCAACAGATCCTGACGATAGCATTGAGGCTCGACCAGCTGATCGAACTCCACTCCTCTGCGGTCTAGATACTTCCGGTACAGGACTCCACCTCTTTCCACAAAACGCGCAGTTTTCCTGGCGATACCTTCTTTGACATTGCAGCGCACGTTTTCCAGGCTGCCATCCTTTTTTTGCTCGGCTATCAAAGCCGACCGGCTGACTTTTAGCAACCTATCAAGTCCGTCTGACGTAAGCGCGATGAGCAAATCAGTAGATAGCTCTTCTAACTTTCCCGCATCGGGATTTTCCTCTCCGGTATCTGGTGCCTTTAACGTTACAGACTCAAGTTTATTCAGTTCGGGCGTGCTCTGAATATCGGCTTGCTGCGCCTCTGACCCTTTTTCGTTGTTTGATAACGTCGGCCCCGCAACTACCGCCTTTGCAGCGAGCTCCCGAACCTTCGATCTGGTTAAGGCCTGAACACTAGCTTCACCAAACAAAAGCCCCTTCTCGCGCAGGAGGTGATCGGACCTGTTTGAAAATAGGTACGGGTACTGGGGTGGCAGCATAGATGACACTGCCGCCTCCGTCTCAAGCGCTCCGAAAGGTCCTTCAATAAGCACTTTTGCTACAGGCAGACACACGCTATGAGCTTCCACGGCTTGCTTGATCCATGCGCACTCGCCCGTGAACATATGGGGTTCTACGTAAGACGGGTGAACTACATCCATCGTAGCTGCGGAATCGCGAAGCACTCGGCACTCTTTCCCGTTCACGAGGAGGTCTCGCATGTAAGGCTCGAGAAGCTTCATGTTCTCGTCAGTGCTGCCTATTGAAAAAAACACAACTTTTGGTGTTGTTTCCGGACACTGCGCCGAAAAGTGACCCGGCTTCTGGCACGTATAACAAACGCGCGCTTGCCTCATCTCGAACCGCTTTCTGCGTTCGGCTTCGGCTGCCGCCGTCTCCTTAGGTTCTGTCGCACTGCTTCCACTCGCATCCGCACTACGCGTGTTCCCCTTTGCTCTCATGGGTGTGAACTTCGGCCTCTCAAACTTCGAGCCAAATTCACCCTTTTGACCGTCCTTAGCTCCGCGAGCCCGACGCGTCACAAACTCCTCGGCTAGCTCAGCGGCTTTAGCCACCGTACAAACGTCTGGCCTATCCAAGACCCAGTATCGCACGTTCTCCGGTAACCGACTATAAAACTGTTCTAGCCCGAAGCACTGCAGAACTTTATCGTGGTCACCAAACGCTTTCTCTTCTTTGAGCCACTCCTGCATGTTCGACATAAGCCTATACGCAAACTCTGTATATGACTCACTTTTGCCTTTCTCATTTTCCCGAAACTTCCGACGGAACGCCTCCGCAGACAGCCGGTACTTTTTTAGAAGACTCGATTTCACTGTGTCGAAGTCCTCTGCCTCCTCTCCATCCAAGCGAGCGACTACGTCGGCCGCCTCGCCGGGTAACAAAGTGAGCAAGCGCTGTGGCCACGTTTCCCGAGAGAACCCCTGCTTCTCGCACGTTCGCTCAAAGTTAACCAGGAACAAACCAATGTCCTCTCCAAGCTTAAACGGCCGCATCAGGTCAGTCATTTTGAACAATACGCGTTCTCCTGCACCGTGTGCCTGACTTCCATTACGAGCGCGTTCCATCTCTACCTCAAGACGCTTCATTTCCAAAGCGTGTTGACGGTCACGCTCTTGTTGCTCTCGCTCTTTTTGTTCTTTACGTTCACGCTCTTCTTTTTCTTTTTGCTCTTTAAGTTCGCGCTCCTGTCTTTTTGCAGTCTCCCTCTCTTCAATGGTCTCAAGGCATTCCGACAGCTCGTCATCCTCAGCCTCTAACTCAAGAATAGCCTTTAGCAGTTCCGGTTTTCTGAGTTTGTCTGAGACATCCAGACCCAACTCTCTTGCAAGCTCCAACAATTTCGGTTTGCGCAACGACTTCAAATCCATGGCTGCTCTGAATGCTGCTTTCTCTACTGCTTACTATTGTCTTGCCGCAAACTAACCCGGCAGCAACGACAACCAGAATTACCAGCTCTGTTTCTGACACTAACAAAAGCCTGGCAAAGCTCAGAAGAAGAAAGTCCCGCACTCACCAAACCTCGCAGGCAGGAATTCCGCGCAGTCGTTCCGCTGCAGGCAACCAGTCGTCACACAGGGCTCGTTGCACTGCTCCCGGATCGTCGTTGAGCTGCTCAGCATACAGTCAACTGCATCTCTTCGCTGCTGGCCTCCGTTGTCGCGATCTCACCGCTGGCAGACAGTTGTTTGAAGTCGGAGGCGATCTCACCGCTGCCAACCAGATGTTTGGATCGCACCGATGGTACGACCTGTTGTTGGGAACTCGGCGCTGACGCCCGTGGTTGTACCTGGGTCGCAAGCCCCAAGGGTAGCGTTGGCCTGGCGGCCTGGGGTACAACTGGAAGCATCCGAAGGTCCCGGCAAAGCATGAGTCGACTGGTAACAACAAAACAACTTGTTTATTTTAACATCGCAAAGAGTTGGCGGTCAGGTTGACCGAAGTAGAGAGACGGGAGAGCACTTTACTCAACAGAAGAAATCGGAGCCCTCCTTTTTGGCGTCCGGGGGCAGCTGTTTTTATACTCTCGCAGTTGAGGGCAAGAAGGAACCCCTCAATAGACGAGCACGTGAATGTACAATGGGCTAATGGTGACGCACACTGTCGTAGCGCTGCCGGTCGGGCACAATGACTGTAATGAGAGGGTGATCCCTGCTTTCGCATCGCCTGGTTCGGGCACAATGACTGGAAGGAGAGGGTGATCCTTTGCGGTCGCATCGCCGCAGTCGCGCCTGGAAACACCTGGCGGGGAGCGTTGCGGCGACGACGATCGGGCCAAAATGTCTGCCGCCCCGCCGCAGTCGCGCCGGCAAAACCACGTGTCGCAGGCGAAACGCAACAGTGGGGTGCATGTTCTTGGGGATAGGGTCTACTACAATGTTCTCTCTAATGTGGTTAGGCAAGAGTTGTGTTTCTTCTTTGCAGTACTGAGGTGTCAGCGGGTACCCTAGCCGTTGAAGAAGGTGTCTTCCTTGTTGAGTATTGTTGAGGCGCTCCCTCTGCGCTATGAACGTGGCACTTGCTAGCTCCTCAAAGGTGTTGTATACATCTAGCGCTAGTAATTTATTTGTGCTTGTGCTTGACGGTAGCTGTAAGGCCGTTTTGTACACCGTTCTTATAAGAATGCCCATGCGCTCTGTCTCGCTCTTGCGCTTAATTGACTTGATACGGGAGTGTGTACATGACACGGCCGATGACGAGGGCTTGTACCGGTCTTAGGGTTTCGTCCTCTGTGAAACCATCTTTGCTGCGCGCCACTCTGGCGATGAGTGATGCGATGCTTCTTATAACGTGATTTAATTTCTGCCGTTGTTCTCCTGGACGTGCATACCTAGTAAGCGTGCGGTCGGGACGCGCTTTATAGGTTGCCCGGCAATGTCGACATGTATTGGCGGGGCTCGATGTTCCTTAGTTTGCTTGGGCCGGATTTGAAGGTACTCCGACTTGGAGTACTCCGCACTTGGAGCACCATGGGTATGTGCCACTCGATCTATGCTAGTCTTTAATGAACCTTTTGATGCCAACTTGGGTCACTGGGTATGTGCCAGAAGGCGTGTGCTGCTCTTAAATGACGAAAAAGATCCCTGAAATGCTGAGCGGAATCCAACCAACGTCGCAAGGGTTCCTCAACGACAGCAATCCGACGGTTTAACAGGCTGCGCTATAAAGGCGTTGGAAATGTGCCGCTTTTCAATGAACTTCTTTTAGGTCAATGATTTAGCTGTCTGCGCCAAGAATGCATTGGGTATGTGCTGCTCTTTAATGAACCACCCGTCAACTTGGGTCACTGAGTATGCGCCACAACTCACTGATCGTGTGTCCCCCACAGTCTGCCTTCTCCATTTCCCGTTGCTGCGGTGTGGCGCACGCCGCCGGAAGCGTTTTGGAAGGGTGCCAGGGCTTTCGCCTGTTGATTTTTGAGCCTGCGCCCATGTTGAGTGTGCTTCGGTTGTGTGTTTCGTGGGCCGCAACGAATTATTAGACAGTTTTAGTATAGCGTAAAACGCTTGCGTTAGCGTGAGACGCAACGCTAACGCTAAGGAAGGCTGCAATGCGCGGCAGAAACTATTCTTTTAGAATAGCGGAACGGAGCAAAGCGCTAACGCCAAGGCAAAAATATACTGCGCCATCTATATATAGACCCGAAGGACTAGTACAGGCTTTGGCGCCATCTCGACCCCTACCAGTTCCGAGGGGAGGGGCGGGGGCAAGCAATGCTTTATTGATTTAATGTTATCGTAGTAACGGTAATTTTGACAGCACGCCGCCGCTGGTCGTATTGCCGTTCCTTTCCCCCTTTGCCGCTCCTCGCATTCACATTGATCCTAGGGAGTCCTAACTACGCGTTACCTACCCATACCGGTGCTGCAACAACTATTAAATCAGTTGATAGGCTGGTTCCTTTATATACGAAAAGCTAGTGACTTCACTCCCCACGTCGCAAGCTGCCGTCGCCGCGGCAGCTTGCGCAACACAATCTTTAACGGGAAACGTGTTCGAGGAGCGCTACATGCTTCTTATTGCAATCAGGAGCGCCTTATCATCAATTATGTGGTTTCCATGCTTGTTTTGTGCTTGTTCTTTATTGAAGCGAATGCTGTTGTGCATGTTGCAAGCGTGATTCCGAGGAATGTATGAACGTTTCGCTTCACTATGCTGAGGGTTTGAAACCTGCTTCATCCACGCCTGTGTATTGTACTACTTCTGAGATCTGCCCACATTTTCTGCCCACAGACGACGACACAAAAAATTCCGACCAGCACGAGGCTAACAGCTTCGCTAGAAAACGAGCTGTTGTGCTACGGTGCTCTGTGCGAATTCAGTCATAGGACAATTTCACTTATATTAATTAAAGCCGACGTCTTTCTCAGGGACCTAACGAGCACTTTTCCCTATTGGATACGTTTCAAACCTCTTTCCTGGGCCGATCTCGGAGGCTGTGCACAGCCACTCCAATAAAATGACATAATTTTTAGGTTTGAGCGTTCTTATTGTTTCGCGCTTTTAATATTTCAGTCTGAGAAGATTTAAGACAAAACGCATGCTCTGTCGGTGTTTTGTTTCATGACATTTGTTTGTGCATGGGCTGCCATTCTCAGAATTCTGAGGAAAGATTTTTTGTCCAGAATGTAAGACCTGGTATGAGCAACATTAGTGATACGATGGCGTAGCAATATAATTCTGTCATGTGGAAGGAAGGAAGGAACGAAGGAAGGAAGGAAGGAAGGAAGGAAGGAAGGAAGGAAGGAAGGAAGGAAGGAAGGAAGGAAAAACACTTTATTTAAGGCCAACACTAAGGCCCAATAAAGTAGAGCGCTTGCCCGCTAAGGCTCGTTGTTCATTTTCCGAGTCCGAGTGAAGCCAAGCACTCCAGGAAGGAGGGGAAGGGTAAGGAAAATAAGGAGAGGTAATGGCAGCGTTACATGAGTACAGAATGTTTTCTGCACCTGCCCTTATCTCCGGACAGTTGGGGCAGTGAGCTGTGCTACGCCAACCGAAGTTGTAGAGCATTAGTGGCGTGAGAAGAGTGTTCGTTTGAACTTTGAGGAATGACATGTGCTTGTTCCGTGTTGAGTGAAGGGTGAGGTTAGGGCAAAATAGCGCGGTTTTCCTTGATGTTCTTGTAGCGTTCAGCTATTTGCGCTTTGTACGTGGAAGCGTCTTCCACTGTCGTTGGATTTGTCCATGGAATCGAGGGCGCCCGGAGGTTAATTTCGCGGGAACGTTGATGAACCAACTCATTTCCCTCGATCCCAGCATGACCAGGCACCCAACGCAGGGTGATTGTAATGTTCGGTTTGCGGTTACTGGATTCTGTTAAGATGTCACGTAGGTGTGTTTCCAACAGTCGGTGTTGTATGTTACGAATGGCTTTGCTGGAGTCGGTATAAAGGTTGATGTTACTGGAGTGGTGCTTAGTGAGTAGAGAGGCTTCTTGTATGGCATATATTATCGCGTGAGTCTCCAGAGTGGCTATGTTGGGAGGGTTGGAAAATGGCCCAGCTGTTTGGATGATCGGTGCTGTCTGTCCAGGTGTATATATTGCATACGCGCATGATCCCATCTCAGAGCGTGTGACGTCCGTGTATATCGTGATGCATTTCCTGTCTATATGGTGATGTTTTGCTTGCGCTTGACGTCGACCGTCATGTAGTTGTGGCGTCATATTTTTGGTATGTTTGTAAATGCAATGTTGTGTGGTAGCGGAGGGCTTTGATTAAATGGTGTCAACTGGATAGGGGCGATCCCTGCTCGTTTCAAGATGTCGCATCCTTGCTCCTTACAAGACAAGCGCGCTACTTGTCTGTCTCGATGTTGTTGTGTTAGTTCTGCGAAAGCGTTCCGTTTGTTGAAGGCGATCATTTGAGCTGTATATCGGTAGGCCCAGGGCGGCCTTGTGAAGAGTGTTGAGTGAAGATTCGAGTTTTCGAGTTTGTGTTTGTGTCAGTGTGAGGAATGGGGCGGTGTACAGAAGCCTACTTACACGAGCGCAGTCACGAGCTGTATTGCTTGTTCTTCTCTCAGTCCGTGTTTTTTGCTAATGATCCTTCGCATTAGGTGCGTGAGATTTCGGCAGTCTTTTTGATATTGTATAACGTTAGAATTAGCATTGTTGCTGTGATTTATGATAAATCCGAGTATTCGGCACGATGTAACCTTTGGTATCTGCTTGCCTAATAAGGTAAGTTGTATCAGGGCGTTTGTTTTCTTTTGGTATTGTGTTCGATTCATGATAAGTTCCGACTTTTCTGCTTAAGGTTCGAGTCCGGCTTTATGTAAGTTGTTAACTATGGTCTCGACTCCTTTCTGGAGCGTCGTTTCGACGTTTCCTGGAGATCTGGTTTCGCACCATAGGCTAATATCGTCGGCGTAGAAAGTGTGGTGAAGGTTAGGGATTGTGGATAGCTGCCTTGATAGCGCTGTCATGCAAAGATTAAAGAGGGCGGGAGATATAATCGATCCTTGAGGTGTTCTACGGGAAATATTGATGGGGGAGGAAAGAGACTGCGCTGCCTTGAAGCGTGCTGTCCTGCCTTTGAGTAAACTGCGTATGTAATTCTACATGTTGGCGCCGCATCCACTGTCGTGAACCAGTTTTAGCACGTGATAATGTGTAACATTATCGAATGCCTTTTTTATATCTATTGCCAGAAGGGCTTGGGTCTGTGCTGTCCTTCGCTGCAGAAGGGTATTCTGTAGTATGAGAAATAAGTCCTGTGTGGAAATGTTCTTGCGATAGCCTATGAGATGGTGCGGAAAAAGTTTCGTGTTATCCAAATGTTCTTCTAGTCTGTACAGTGCAAGCCGTTCCATTGTTTTGTCCATACATGATGTTAAGAATATGGGTCTGAGGTTGCAAAGCGTGGCTTTTTTCCCTGGTTTTGGGATCATGGTAATGTGTGATGTTCTCCATTCGTCCGGGAGGGTGCGCGTGTTCCAATGCTCATTTATGTGCGAGAGAAGCGTTTCTTTATCTTCGTCAGGCAGATTACGCAGAATAGTATATGTAATGCCGTCAGGACCCGGCGCCGTCGCCCTATTGTTTTGCAACAATGCTATGTTTAGTTCTGCCATAGTGAAGTCGGCACCGATGTTGTCGTTTGGGGGGCCCGTATAGTCTGTGTAGAGTGACTGATGCGCCGCAGGTATGTAAAGGGTCCGAAGTTCATCAAATGTTTTGTTTATACCTTGTGTACTGGCGTGTTTCTCTATGGTAGGGATCACTTGTTTCTTTGTGCCGAGCAGGGCACGCAAAAGATGCCACGTGTGTTTTTTGTCTAACGTATTCTGGATGCTATCACAAATATGGTTCCATTCTGTCTGTTCGAGCGCCCGGGCATGATTGATCGCTTGAATAGTTATATCATCTACCTTTTCATATCCCTCAAGTCCTGGCTGTCCAGTACGCCCGTGATAGGGCTAGGAGGCTTGACCTCCCGGTCCCGACATGGGACTAGCCAGGCAGGTGGCAACACCTTGTACAGGACCAGAATAAAGTTTTTTCCTCCTCCTCCTCCTTTTCACGAAGCTGATTGTTATGCGGTTGCTGGGATAAGACTCTCAATAGTATTTTGCGTTTTTTCCAGACGCGTGTGAGGTGCGGGTCGGGCCGGTCTGCCGGCACTGAAGTTGTGTGCGTGTCGGTAACTGCTCTCTTAGTTTCTATGAGGCCTTTAGCCCACGTGTACAAATCATGCCCTGTGTCAGTGTTATTCTGCCTCAGTTTCCGGAATTTGCCCCAATTTGTGAAGGTGACTGTTGCGCGGCGCTTTCGAGGCGTCATGTGTATAGTGATGTTTATTATGTCGTGGTCGCTAGTTAGGTTTTCATGGCTGTTCTCCCAGCTCGTAGCATATTCACCTTTGTGCAACGCGAGGTGCGGTGTAGTAGGAACTTGATTTTGCGCCCCTGTGCGAGTTGTTACCCCCGGAGTGTTGAGTACTGTTTACTGAAATTTGTTTATGTTGTCTTCCAGCAACTTGCCTGTTTTCGTGTTCGCCTTGTATCCCCATATAGCGTTGGGCGCATTGAAGTCTCCCATGATGTAAATGTCATGTGTGTTCTCATCTTTTTTAGCGTGCTTGAAAATCTGACTAAGGTTGTACATGGATTTTCGTGGATTGTAGACGTTGTGCAGCTTGGCAGGTCGTTGCGAGTTGTCCGGGTATATTGTGGTTATTAAGACATACTCGCTAAACAGTCTGGTGCTACTTCCGTGTAGTATTTAATGTTATGTTTTACGTACGTCGAAATTAATGGTTGGTCGTATTCATTGTGCGCTGAATGTGTAGCTGTATCCTGGGATGTTCTGTTCTTTGTATGTTTCTTGCAGAAGTAACACATGTAGTGGGTTTTTCGATTTTAGGAAGTATTGCCTCATTACTGCTTTTTGTTACTGAGACCGCGGCAGTTCCACTGCCAAACGCAAAAGTTTCCGTCCCTTACTTCTGCCATGAATTAGCGACCTTTGCGGTCTTAGACTGGGTGCTGGAGGTGTCGATTGGGTCATCAGGAAGTTGTCTCTTTTGCGAATGAGACCTGCGGTCTATGTTTTCGTAGCTAAGATCTTCATCTGGAAGAAGGCGCTTAAGCATGCAGTCTACTCGTTGCTCCAGCACGGTTAGGCGTGTTTCGTGACGTTCGTAGACTGTGGCAAGTTTTTCAACAATGTAAGTGAGGCGGTCGAGCTTCTTTTCTATGCTTTCAAAGCATTCTAACACGGTCTCTGATTTGTCCAGACGGGACTCTAGCGTTGAAGGTGTCTTGTGGGAATGCGTGTGTAGGACGTGTTGCTGATATTGTGGTGCTTTGTAAATTGGAGTAGGAGAATGTGCTTGTGATGTTAGGATATTGAAGGATGGGGATTGCGGGATGATAGGAGTGCTTGGCTTACCAGATGCCTTGGGTATGATGGTTCTCCCAGACTGTGGGGTGCGCGCTGTCATGATTGGGGGCTCAATACCATCGCTCGTGATCCGTTGTCAAGATTGGAGTCCGGCATGAATTCGAAGGTAGCTGGCCCATGCCGTCGTCCAACTTATCCACGCTGAGGACGTTGATGAAGGGAAGAACTGCTTCTCATCGAGAACGAGGAATATGGGTTTATTTACAGTATTTAAATCAGTCTAACATGACTGCTTGAGAAAAGTGCATCAGTCTAACATGACTGCTTAAGAAAAAGAGTGTCAGTCCAACATGACTGCTTAAGAAAAGTGTCTCGAGCATTCGCACCAGTATTTAAACACTCGGTCCTCCCGCGATACAAGGTGACGCGAACGTTCGTTTACTCATTGTAAACTCGCCGCCGCCCCGCAGGACAGTTTACACACACAAAGGCACCCACGGGCGAATGTCCGGAACCGACGTCAGAGGGGAGCCGTTCCGGGTAGCTCGGAGCCATTCTGGGTAGCTCGTTGTCCTGCGTCCCGGTCGGCGCGTGGGAAGCAACAAAAAACGGCTTTCCCGCGGCAGCTCGCGCACGCGTAGCAGATCAGGTCCGCGCTGGGGAGTTTGGGCACAATAGTTCGCCCGCCGAACTCATTCCGTCACAACGGCGATGAGGCTAGAGGATGGCGGCGGTTTCAGCACAAAGCCCGCTTCATCGAACGCATCCTAGCTGAAGCGACGGAGAGTGGGGGATGCGCGTCTTGTTCCCCGACACAAAGTCGTTTTAGTCACGCTGTGGCTAGAAGTTCGCGGCGATGCTCCCGAGATGTTGCTTTCCCCAGTCGTAACTGGGTGGCAATCTTGCATTGCAGCTCGCCATTCTTAACAGCGCAGGGCTTTTGCTCGAGGTCGGTCGTTGTACGTTCGGTGTAGCGCTTGCCGAAGTCGCCGGCTGTGACAGCGGTGTGTTATACCCCTGTCAAGCGGGCAAGTTAAGTGCACTTACGGCGAGTGCACTCAGTTTTTAAGTGCACTTTCCCAAATCTTAACGGCGCAGCGGAGTGTACTCTCAGATGAGTGCACTCAAGTCGGAGTACGTTCACGGAACGCACTTTAGTGGCCGAGTACGTAGCCTCGCCGCCAACGGTTTGAAGGAGTGCCTAGCCTCGCCGCCAACGCTTTCAACGACGCAAAATGTAATGCATAGAAAAAGGACACAGAAGTTTATTTCAGTTATTAAACAGCTTTTAACAATATAATTGGTGTTTAGCGAGAAACGAAACGGCCCAATAAAGAAACAAATTTATCATGTACGCAACTAACGGCGCCCGAATGATGCGGCACTGCGGCGCCGCCATGTTCATTCAGTTCGTGTTTATGTTGCTGTGAAAGCGTGCGGACCACGCCGGTCGTCCTTTGAGCCGTGTGCGTGGTATTTTCCTGTGCAGCTACAAAGCGAACTCGCCGTCTTTTATCGCCGCTTTGCGTGACTGGTCTTGGCAGCTCGCCGTCGCCTCTCCTTTGAAATTGTGCGTTAATTGCGTCAAATATGGCAGCTCAAAATGAGGAGAGCTGCCAAAGCAAGGAGCGCACGACATGGACAGACGAGGAGACCCGTGCCCTGATTAATATATGGGAAGATGTGTTACCAGACCTGCGCGGTGCAAAAAGAAACTTGAAGGTGTATATGGCCATCTCGGAACGGCTCCGTGCTGTGGGAATCGTGAAAAGCACGAAGGAAGTAAAAAAGAAGATCCAGAACATGAGCAACAAATACAGGTAAAAGCTGATTTATATTCTACTTAACAGCGTCATTGTACATCTGTTTTACTTGAGGTAGCTGAATTATTTCATGTATTCGTCGTCTCTTGTTATGTCGGACTCTTTTGTTGGCATTTGTGTTTGTCCCAAAGGTGCACGTGGGCCACTAAAGAAGGCTTTGTGAACAGTCCCGGATTAATTTTGACCACCTGGGGTTTCCTAACGTGCAATGGCGTTGTACAGCGCTCGCACGTTTTTGCAGTTCGCCATATAAAAGCAGGAGTAGCTGACGGGATTCGATAGTGGCTCAGCAGCCGAAAGCCAAAGCGGCGAGTCAAAAATTGCTTGTTGTCGCAGCAGTTACGCCACAGAATTAACATTTTCGTTCTGCTTTATTTCCCCTAACTACAAAGAAAGTATTGCGGTTGTGCATTGCAGCAAACTATGGCGTCATTTTGAAAAATTTTATTTCAGGCTACTGACCAGAACAGGCACAAAAACCGGGTCTGGCGGAATGGAATGGAAGTTCTACTGGGACATCCACCGGTTCCTTGGATCGCTGCCAGCAAATGATTCTACCTTAATGGAAGAAAGTGGATGTAGTGCCATTGCTGGCACCTCTCCAGAGGAGGTATTCACCGTAACATCGTTGGGTAGTAACTGGTGCAGGTGTCAGCCAGTCGAGTTGGTATAGTACGATGCACTGGCTGTCGCATTCACATTCAGTGCAACATATATTTTGTTGGCTCAAAATTCAGGGTTTGGCAAGTTGGTTCATGCTCTTATGCATGTTTGAAAACATTATAAATATGGATGAACTAGGAACACTGAGTAAAATGACAAATGCTACATTTATTGTCAGCAGAATAGCAGAAGCCATCACTCCATGAGCACAGATTTTGTTCGCAGATGTTTGTTTAGGCTTGCACTTTTTTTTTGCACACAACAATGTTTTTATTTTTTCTTCAGCTGTTCAATGGCATGGTGCACGGTGGAGTGGGCCAGCCCCCAGAGACACCTACCGACTCGCTTTCTGAGCGAAGCTCAGACTGTCAGGAAGTGGAAGCCTCACCACTGGATTCTGGCACTGAAGAAGAACCTGCGGCCCCTACAGCAACAGCTGCCAAGAAAAAAAGGCTGGCTCCTCCCACAAAACTGCTTTCGGAATTGTTGGAGGAGCAGCGTCAACTGCGCTGCTCACTAGAGCGCCACAGAACAGAGACTGTGGCGATACAGAGGGAGCGGCTTGAGATCCTGAAGAGGAGCGAAGCTCGGGAAGAAAAGCTACTTGACATCATGCAAAAAATGTATAAATAAATAATTGATGCCAAGCATGGTGTGTGCCCTTGCAGTCCTTTTTTTTATTGGCGTGACAACTCAAATGTACATTTTAAATATGTTTCAGCCAGATAATGGCAACATGGCTTTTGAAGCTTGTTGGTTGATGGTCTGAAAAGCAAACTAGCCCAGCGGTGAACAAGACAATAGAATGCAGGCACGCTGCACGAGCGCTCTCACTGCGTGTTGCCATTCTGTTGCGCTACAGTTCGTTTTCCAGGTAAAGACAGCTCTGCTCTCGTTGACATCCTCGTGTCCTTTTTTATTGTCCGCTGTGTGTGTCTTGGGTTGGGCTTTATTTTTCAAGTCATGTCACACCAAAACTGCCACTTTAGTCGAACAGCAAGATGTAGCAGTTGTCTTTAAAAACATAGTGACACAGTCAAAAATGCCTGCTTCGCTTCAGCTTGCTTCCTATTGCACTCAGTCATGGCGCGTGCTGGGCCTCTTTCCAAAAATAACTTGCTAGGGCGTGCCTTACCTCTTGCCCTCCCCCACTGCACTCTCCTGTGTTGCGTGATGGCTGTGCATACAAGTCCAATGCACGTGCCTCACTTTCCCACTGGGGCTCTACACTGTCTTTCATTGCCTCACAGATATTGTGAAGTACACAAGCAGCTCGAATAGCCAGTTTGGCCTTGTTCAGCCGGCACTCCATCCTCTTCATCACAAAGCGAAAGCGTGCCTTTAGCCTCCCGAAACCATTCTCGACAATCCTCCTAGTCTTTGAAAGATTGTAGTTGAACACTGCTTCACGGCTTCCAGCCTGAGCATTTGGAAATGGCTTTTGCAGGTTCGGTGACAAGGGAAATGCCTGATCACACAAAATAATCGGTGGAACACTGGTGCCTTCTATCATTGCCATGGGAGAGCTGAAGGTCCCATTCTCGATTAGCGTATGCAGCTTCGATCGGCCATAAACACTGGCATCATGGCACCTTCCGGGACTTCCAACGTTTATATACCGAAAATGGTATTTGTGATCCACTACTGCCAGGAGTATGATGCTGTACCTGTGTGGGAAAGCAAATGTGGATTCATCAGCAATTGCTCTGAAGATACGCATGGAAGTAGTCATCACCACAGTTGTCTAGAGCACTGAAATGACTCCCTGTTGCCTACAGGAATTGCAATTTTTAAGCAGGCAATCAGCATTGAAGGTGCACAGGCATACAAACTGCCATGTGACTTGCACTGTGGTGATTGTACTGTAGCCAAGCTAGAAGTTAAATTTCTCGGAACTGAAGCTCACTGCTTCAGCACTGCAGACAAGTGTGTTGACTGTAATTTGCTGCATAAAGTAAAACAGAATATTATTAGGATGACTCCTGCGAGCAATATTTATACTGAAAGCATTCAACAGGGAACATTTTAAACTGGCACATATAAATGCACATATACAACAGGAGGCACATAGTGTTACAAATTATGCAAATCTTATATCTGTCAGAAACGGTGCAGATGCATGTGCAGTATTGAGTTACCCACACGTCATCTGCCATGGCTCTTAATATTCCATCATAAACGCGTTCATACTATTAAGCATGCATGCTGCTAGGTAGTAGGCAACTTTTGCATCTTTACATATACAATGCCCGATATGTATATATCATCCCCTATAGAATCCCGCATGAACCCTTAACTGCGAAGAAAACTGCCATTCATTTCTACGTCATAATGATGTCGCGCTAATTGCAAAATTTAGTCTGCCAGAGGCGAAGGGACCTACCAGCCTTTGTAGTTATAATAGTCCGTGGCATGCTCTTTCGGCGGCGAGACAGGAAAGTGGCAGCCATCCAAGGCGCCGATGGCTTGCGGAAAGCCTGTGAAGGCGTAGAATTCACGCATGTGGGCTCTCATTTTGTTGGGATGTATCATTTGTAACCATTCCCCTTCAAGCAGGTCCACCACGGCGACACAGAATTCTTGATGTAGAACATTCACAGTGGAGCGACCTATTCCAAAGAGGTGGGCAATCGTTCTGTCCTCGGCGCTAGAGCACAAGCGGTATAGTCCCACTGCGACACGTTTTTGCACAGAGATCGGCGTCATCATGTTGGTGGTTTGCCGCTCAAGGACCGGGCGGCACGATTCCACTATGTACCGAAAGGTGGAGGGAGACACACGTAGCGCTTGTCTGAAATGAAATTCGCTTAGGTTGGGTAAAGTGTCCTCAAACCATGTGTCACTTCTCACATAGCGCCTCCGTTCCCGATGGGTGGAAGGATAATACTCTGCCAGGACGGTCAGGATGGCGAAATTGTTCGCCATGAGCTGATCCTCCAAGTACCTGAAAGTTGTTTCTGCGTCTTCAAAGTCATCGTCTAGTTGTTGTTCTTGCCGTTGACGCCGGGCTCTCGCGCACAGATAATAGCCTAGAACTCGCTCATATTCTGTTCTAGCAGGATCAACCGCCGCATCGCCGAACGCCGCCATGTTGTTTTGGATTGGCTAGGCATTCGTCTTGGCCAGCATAGACTTGCAACACACATATAATAAAGACATCTTCGTATTTTGTTGAGACAAATAGATGAAGTTTGTTTTTATTTATAATTCTACTTAAAACAATCGCTTTTTAGCAGCTTTCTCTTGTTAATTTACATCTTTAAAAAACGCGCTCTTAGTCTGTCGCCATTTTTTTTTACTGGGAGTACACTCTATTTTCCCGTTAAGAAGCGCGTTGCCTAAAGTGTGACTCAAGGTCCCGAAGTGCACTCCCAGTAAGTGCACTTAACTTGCCCGCTTGACAGGGGTATTAGGTCGCATGTCTTGTTGCTTCCTCTGGGGCTGTTGCGTCTGCGTTTTTTGCTCTTGCTGTCCGTGCGATAATAATGCAGGGTATTCCCGATGGTAATCGATTGAAGTTGCGGTGTTGGGGGCGCTGGAACCAAGTGTACGCTGTTGCTCGTTGCGCAGTTTGATGCGTTGTAAGTAGGCTCGTTCTGTCTTGTTATGGTCTTTTTGCCTTTTAATTTGGTAGCTGGGGTCATTGGTCCTATGATCGCCACCGCAGTGCAGGCAGAGGAGAAAGCATTGGTCTTCTCCTGCCTGCTTGAGTTGTCTCGTGCAGTCAGGACATCTGATAATAGTTGATTTGGTGGGGCAGTTGTCAGCACGATGATCATACATCAGGCATAAGGAACAGAACTCTGCTTTGGGGTGGTGGGGCAAACATCGGAACATAGCTCGATGATAGAGGACTTTCCTGGGGACAATGCTTCCTTCAAATGTAATAATAGCAGTCTCTGAACGGCCCATCATCCGGGAGGCTAGTATGGCGGGTCCAAAAGTGTCCAAGTTCTGCATCAGGTGCTCCGAAGATGTGCCGGCGTCAACTCCGTGGATAACCCCTCTACAGGAGTTGGCCGGCGCGGTTATGTATGCTGTGACAGTGTGCGTGGTTGGTCCAAGTGCGAGTTGAGACATGGCCGCGATTTTCTCCGCTGCTATTGAACTTGGTGTCTTGATAAGAATTATATTACTTCGTGGTTTAATATGCAGTGAGAGATCCAGGGCTTCGTGTGGGCCGAGGGGGGCTTGTTGCCGCACGGCCTGTGAGATGTGGTGCAA
Organism: Dermacentor variabilis; assembly: GCF_050947875.1. Taxonomy (NCBI): domain Eukaryota; kingdom Metazoa; phylum Arthropoda; class Arachnida; order Ixodida; family Ixodidae; genus Dermacentor; species Dermacentor variabilis. Next base: position 200,508,432 of record NC_134569.1, read on the forward strand.
TTTGTGCTGAGGGAGGTGCACATCACTCTGAGGTCGAATTACGACTGTGTGGAGCGCAGCAGGGTGCAGGGGGGCGGTAAGATTCTTCTTGTATTGAACTCTTGTCCGGCCGTCTTCAGCAGCGTTCTCAGTTTGCTGAGTGTCCATTACATTGGCTGGCTCGGTTGCAGCGGCAGGCGGGGTAAGGTCCCGGCAATATAAGTGAGCGAGGCGCCTCCGATTGCACGTTGGCGTCTACGGCACGCGATGCCTCGCGGCACGCAACTGCGCGCGGTGGCGCGAGGCCGGCGTCGACGGGAGTGGGGGTAGGTTCCAGGATTGCGTCTCAGCTCCGGCGTTAGGCGTAGCGACGTGGTCGGGTAAAAAGCTCGCGTAAAATCCAAAAGATGGGCTCACTTGTGGAGGGTAGGACATCCAGCCGTTCCTTGAGCGAAGCCCTGTCTGAGGATAATGTCGTCGATACGCTGGTAGCAGGAAAAAAACGATGAAACGCATAAGATTGTCGGAGCTCGATGCGAAGGCGTCTTGGCTGGTCGACGCCACCTCTGTAACGTGGAAACTCAGACACAGCCGTACAGCTGCCGTTTGTTTTAGTGTCAGCACTGCGCACGCGGATCCCTACCAACTTAAGAGACTAGCAGCTTCGCTGTAATATATACGGAACCTCACGGCGACGTCGACAGTAATAATTAGATTGGAGCGTTCGTATCGCTGTTATCTAAAAGGAAAATATCCGGGGACATCTACGCGCTGCTTATGAGTAGTGAATGCGAAAGCATTATGTTCAATTGAACGCTGCTGCGCCGAGTTATGAACTCGCGGGCAAGCAAGCGCGTTGAGACGCTTGGCGCGTTTCGATCTGACCTTACCGAGGTGCAGATAAAATGCAGGCGAGAGCATGCGCCGACAAGGAACGCACGGATAGCACGGGCTTCCCAGAGCGAGGGTGACGTATAGTCTCGGCGATGCCCTCTCCCCTCAAGCAACAGCTGGCGCGCTACTACGGCATCAGGTATGCCCTTTCGCCCGCCCTGCCCCCTCGAGGTGCGCTCGTGCGCTGGTGTCGCAGCCAATGGAAATTTAGGCTTCATTTTGCCGCTACAGACGCCGGTGAGGCATTTGACGCTCAATGAGGCATTTGGCGCTTTCGAATCAATAATATACGGGGACGTTGCGCTGATTATGAAAACAGGCAGTGGGCGGCAACAGGAGTCGGCTAAATAACGCTACCTAAATATCCTTTGTGCAACAATTACACGCTTTCATATGAATCATTCTTCTAATAAAGCGAATAAATTGCTTTCTACGTGGGCTCGGCTATTCGCTTACACTGAAAAATCATCGTAGATGTTTTGTGGATCATTTCTAAAATACTATTTTCCTTTTTCGCTGTGAGCAAACTGATAGCTGGAGCACAAGCGCATTCTATCGCTGCTAATTTTCAATATGTATAAGCATTTCTTTTAAATAGCGGACGAGAAAAAATAATGGCGTTTTACGCACCAAAATCACGATCTAATTATGAGGCACGCCTTAGTAGGGAACTGCGGATTCATTTTGAGCATCTGGGGTTCTTTAACGTGAAACTAAATCTAAGTACACTGGTGTCTTTTTTCAATTTCGCCCCCATTGGTCGCCGTGGCCGGTATTCGATCCCGCGACCTCGTGCTATGCGGCGCAACATCGAAGGCCATAAGGAACCATGGCGCATAAATGGTGAGAGAAACGCAACTTTTATCAATTGGGTCCGCGCTTGGCATACTATAGGTAGCATAAATTCGCTGTTACAATCCAATTAGTAGTGTTCTTGACACGTTAATTAGTGTATATTGGTTCAATATTCGATTCACTAGTGAATACCAAACATTATAACGAAAGATGTGCCGACAAAAAAAAAAAAGAACGGCTATGTCTCCACTTCTCCTGTATTGTGCTGAAGAAGTATTTACAGTCTCTCCTATGAGACATCTCGTACGAGAACACACTGTTTGCAGGCAGCGACATGCGTAAGCAAAGTACACGAACCGCGAAACCTCGTCGCGCGTATGCGCGTAGCAGCGGAAATGCACCGGCATAAATGTAACGCGGGCAGCGGCTGCGAGATCGGGCACCGCGAGAAGCGCGCCTTTGGGCCAACGCCGAAGCGCACCTCCTTAATAGCCTCGGGGAGTGGGCGTCAGGGACGAGGGGGCGCACAAGGAACTCGCGCTGCCGAGCATGAACGAGAGCCGCGGCCAGGGACTCGAGCATCCGTGTCAAGCAGCGCGCGAATAATTAGTGCGAGTCGTCGCGAACGTTAAACAGCGCCCGTGGAGGGCAGCGCGATCCCGACTACAACAATCGTCTTGCACAACGCCGTTCCGTCCCAAATGATTGCTCGCCAACGGATTCCTCGAACGGATGAACGTGTTTGCTTTCGGAACGCCGTACGAACGTTACAGCGCATAAAACACGCTTATTACGATCGCTATCCGCTGGCAAATCAAATTACAGACGTCACTCAGAACATGTGACCACACACGGGTGTTTAGGTCATCAACGCTTTCCAGTCGCCGAATCGTTAACTTTTATGGTACGTATAGTCGTACAGACACTGTGTCAAAAGCTATAGAAGTAGAGTTGGGCGGCTAAGCACGAGGTCGCGGGATCGATCGAATCCCCGCCACGGCGGCGGCATTTCAATGGGGGCGAAATGCGAAAACAACCCCCGTACTTAGATTTAGGCGTGGATTTAGGTGCTCGTTAAAGAACCACAGGTGTTCCAAATTTCCGGAGTCCCCCACTATACGGCGTTCCTCCTAATCAGTTCGTGGTTTCGGCACGTAAAACCCCATAATTTAGTTTTTTTTTGTTATTACAGAAGTAGAGCGCTGCGTTCAGTGGCTGTTGTTCTAGACAGCGTTAATTTCCGCGATATTGGCGTTCTGAACCAATCAGATGGGGCACAGCTGCCCCGCGAGCCAATCAGAACAGACAAGATGGTGACACTAGGGCAGAATTGGAGTGTCCACAAAAGCGCCCCTGTATTAACTACAGCTCACTATAGCACCACTGCACTCGGCGCGAATGGCGGCCGGCTGGCTGACCGGTAGGAAGAGGATTATTATGGGCGCGCCTCAGTTTTGATGTGTGCTTAATTGATTAGTAGTACACGCACAACACGCTAGATATCAGAAGGCGCGAAGGAACGCCGGCTACTGAGGAGATCACGACGATATTGTAGACTAGTCACTAAGCACTTTTTAAACTCTGGTGCTTTACGTGTGGAAACCACGATCTGATTTTGAGGCATGCCATAGTGGGGGGACTCCGGATTAATTCTGACCACGCGGGGTTCTTTAACGTGCACTTAAAGTTAAGTGCACGAGCGTTTTTGCATTTCGCCGCCATCGAAATCCGTCCACCGCGGCCGGAATAAAAGATATGTAGGACGCTTAAGCTTCGCCCTTAAGAGTGGGACGCGATAGCATTCAAAGATACCTGACTGCTTCTCACGCTTCCCGGCAAGCTCAGCTTATGTAACCGTAATGCTTACCGGGAAACGCTGGCGGCCAACGCTATGTGCGAAGGCAAGCTTTCTGGTAGAAACGCGGCCTCTTGCGCGGGCCACGATGCGGCGGAGGCGAGCGTCATTTTGAGCTGTTGCAAGGAACCGGGCGCGCCGCTGTGTCGCCTTTGAGGCCATGCCCGCTCTATGAATGGTAGAAACGCTGGGAAAGGGGTTTGCGTTTTGAGCTTTCGCGTATAACACAATTATGTTTTCTCGTATATTCAAATTACAAACCAACGCTATCATGTCTGTAGGCTGTGTGTAATTCCTACTTTACGATTCTTCTGACGCATTTTACCTTGAGAAATTAAATTAGTTTAGTAACTTCCTTGCGTTACGTAGAGGCCAGGAACTCGTGGTTGGATATGCGTGGTTCAAAATAATCTCTGCCGAAACGACGGTCGACGCTGGACGCGGGGCCCTTAACGCTGTCGCGTTAAAACCGCGACCTCGAGCTCTGCAGAGCTACGCACTGCGCTACTATGGCGGCATGTATACGGAATGGTGTGCTTGTGCATGATTGGGAGCGTTCACGAAAGTTTTGTTTTACGGTTGTGACAGCATTGTAAGGTTACCTGCCAGCGCAAATGTAAACACAAGTAACAAGCAAGCAAAAGAAAACGAACAGTTCAGGGGTAGAAGGTTGCCATAAATTAACAGTTTGGCGATGTAGGATGAAAAATGGTAAGAGACCACCCGTTGCCCGTGATCGTTAATGAAGCGTAAGCAATCACATTTCTTCGGTAAACTTTAACCCGAACCGCCAATGCAGATATATAGCCTATGTGAGCTCCACACAAGAAAGGGCTGAGTGCAGTCCCCGTTCTTGACGCGGGACGCGATGCTACAAAGCTCGCGCCACCATGCTCCAGAATTTGTTGCTGTCGACGTTTCGCACTGTCGACGTACGCAAAGAAATTGATTTTATGTGTACAAGTGAAGGAAAAAGGCAAGATAAATATCGAATACATATGCAAGCGTTCTTGCGCGTATTACAACTAATTCAAAGTAATTTAATTAATCGCAGGCACGTGTCGGCACAAGTGAGCGCGTAACAAAAGGAGGCAGGAATGCGGTGAGACTTCTATAGCCAGCTTGGGACACAAAGTGGAGGTCTGCCAAATTTGGTAGCGCATAGCGGGAACGCGAAAAGTTGTCGACAATGCAAAAGAGCGCTTGCATGAGGGTTTCCCATGCACGATAAGACCTACTGTATGTAGGCTGCGGGAGCCCATGCAATAACTCTGATGTATACTCTGTTTCAGACTACATCAGGTGCAACGCTATCGAAGTTACGCAAGAAGTTCGGCCACCAAAATTTGTCGCTCCGCGCGTTCCGTCCATGCTTCCGGCTGGCAAGCGGTGTTTGCTCTCGCAAGCATGTACGTGAGGGAGGCTGTCGCAGCGTGCTGGCAAATAAATAAGTAAATAAAAGAAACACGAGAAGAAAAACAACGACAAGCTAACTGATCGAGAAAAGCAACGTGCTAGCAGCCGCGTAAGAGTACGGTTTGTTTGTTTCCAAGGATTATTTTTTTTTTTCATTCAGAATTGATCCTAGGTAACATTTTGTCCAAAACTGGTCCCCCCCAAAAAACACCTGAGGATTCCTCAACGCGAACGTAGCTACTGCAAAAAATGCCTCTAGTATCCCCAGCGTTGCGCCTGATGCATGAAACGGTGTATAGAAGCAGCTCCATACACGGAGCGCAAAGGACAGACGAAGGTGCGCTGGCACGTTCAAGCCGTGTCGGTTGGCCGCGTTCGTTCCTTGCGACACATTGGGCCTCACTTGTAAGTCCGATTGTAACTGCCGTCTGGAAGCAAGCGTACCTTTAATGTATATAAAATCTGCCCTGAGAAGTGGGCACGTCATAGCATTTCAATGATTTCCCGAACACAACCGTGCCGATTGAAATGAGGTCGCCAACTCAAGGTTTGCTTCCCGCAATACTAATTCTGTTTACATTCTATTTTCTAGGACAGATGCGAACGCTCTTACAAGACATCATGCGCGTCGACAAGAGAAGTTACTGGTAGCAGTTATCGTCATCGCAGGCATCATTTGCTCGATCACGGGCTTCGATTCAGGGTAGCACGCAGCCTCCAAAGAAGTCGCGCAAGCCTTCTACATAGAAAGAGACTTGGCGTCGCCATTATCCAACACTACCGCCACATCAGTGACCGTGCGGAGAGCTCGGACGGTGAGAATTACACAACGTCGGTGACTACAGACCACTCGTTTGGCACGTTCCCGCTGTAGCTGCGAGAGAAACTACAGGTGACCAAATATTCTGCACGCCTCGACAACCGACCACGTACCGGAAAAAAAAAAAAAGCCTGCTATTGAGTTCACGACCGAAATAATTTGCCTGTCAGGCTACGGAGGCCACTGTGGCAACGCTTCCAGTTTCTGTCAGTCATTATTTTTTTTATTAATGCGCATCTACTTGTCTTTCCGTATTATAATCATCTTAACTTTCTTCCCATCTTATTTTTCCTTCCTTACCTCAACATCAAGTAGGACGCTGGAAAAGAGTAATTCAGGGCGGCCTCTGAGCTATTTCTTTACCACAAATCAGTCTCTGTTCGTTTATCACGTTTAGCGGTGCAAGAAGACAAAATAACGGGCATGGAGCCACGAATACTGGGCATTAGAGAGATGCACGCTTCGGGACAAGCTGCATGTTCTTCTTTCTGGCTTAAGTAACATGCGCTCAGCGATCCTAGTGTTCGGGACACCTTTTGAAAAGGAAGAGCGAAGACCACCATGATCGAGACCCTGCGTAAACCCTTCGCTGCCGACGCGCAAGGCACAGAACCTTTCTTTTTAACACGTTACGTACACTTCGACACAGTGAACGAGGGACTGCACAAGTATGAAAACTCCGCATTTAAACATCTTCTTCCCTATAGCTTTCTCTTCCAATGTGAGCTCAGACCTTTTGCTATAGCTTCCGGGATTTCGTACAGCAGGAACGGTGTTCGTTATCTCGGAGGGCATGTCTTTGCGTTCTACTGTTTGATAGTGAGAGAGCGAGAGAAAGTAAAGGAAAGACAGGGAAGTTAACCAGATATAATCTCTCGTTAAGCCCGCGAACTGCGTATGTGCTCGCGACGTGCCCTTTAATTTCTTCCTTTCGAGTCTGACTCCCCCCCCCCCTATGGAAACCGATCGTAACGTACGCCGCCTGCCAGGAATTAAGCTTGACGGCGTCGCCCTTTATTTACCACCGAAACTGGCACCGATCGCCGAACTCGACATGCGCTCGCCTAAGTATGCCACCGAGGGAAGCCACGCGAGCGCCGATTTCGGCGAGACGTCGGCGCGGTCAAGTCGGAATTTCGCAAATTGGATCTTCGCTTCCTTTCAGTCTTACGCGCCCCTTTCTCCCGCAGCGGTCGTTGATGATGTCGGCAACCTTTTTCACACAGAGCGAGGGAGAGGGAGGGAGAGCTGCTCTCCACGCTTCAGGAACGAATCTATCTCAAGACATATCTTCGTCGTGGCTAGAGACCCCGACGTTGGCAAAGAAGAGCAAAGTAATAAGGAGCAATAAAAAGCAGGCAAACAAGAAAAGCGAAGCAGGATGACGCGAAGAAACGAAAAATAAAAGTGTCTCGCTCGTCTCCTCCGAGTCATGCGCGCGCACCACAGCGCGAAAGCAGCCGAAAGAGGGAGAGAGAGAGAGAGACCCAGAATCAGCAGAAGCAGCAGCAGCAGCAGCGGCGGTAGCAACAAGAAGGAGGAGCAAGGAAGGACGACTGCCGCCGAAATCCCATCAGGACGTCTGAGCCGGCAGAAAACGGCGAATGGTTTTTGCGGCTCCCGTGGGCTTCGGTCGTCGCCGCCACCGCCGCAGCACTGCACACGCGAACGAACAGAGCAGCTCGGCCACCCCTTCCGCGCCCTTGCACGCGGAAGAGAGCTGGCCGCGAGTTGCGCGCCGAAGCACAGTGTTTAACCAGCGGCAGTCCCACTCGCCGCCTCGCCCTCATTTCCACTGCACAGCGAGCACCGCGTAGTTCATACCGCGCGCTCTCTCTCTACAGCTGCCCTTTAGCGTCCTAACGCGACTACTTTCCTTTCCTCCTTTCCTTTCTTTGTTATTTTCATTCTCACCTCCGAAGCCGTCATCCCCGCGGCGCTCCTATGTCGCAACCGTGGTGGGGCCGCGGTCACCGCGATAAAAGAGAGCGCAGCTGTTGAACCAGCTGCGGCGATCAACTCGGACGCGTGGTCACTCACTCATTGGCGCGCGCCACGGAGACCGATTGCGCATACACAGCGCCACGCTCTTCGCAGTAAGGTTGGCTTTACGACGTCCCGCGCCAAATGAATCGCGGGAAACCGGAGCGTGGTCGTCGTTAACGCCGGGGAATCGCGCGGATGAAGTGGACCGCACGAGGCGGAAGGACGCAGCGGAGACGCTGTCCGAAAGCCGCTCGAACGCAGGCGCGAGAGACGTGACTAGGTCCCCGTGGACTGGCTGCAGGACATTACGAAGAGTGCTTAGTGTGCAAGCACCGCTGGCATTGGAATACCGTATCGAAGCTCCCGAAGAGAAAGTAGAACAATGGAATTATCTTTTCTCTAACTAAGATCTCTAAGAGAGCGAAAGAGTAATGAAATAGGAAAGAGAGATTAACCACGGCCGGTGTAACGCAGTGATCTTTTTCTGCTCTCTTTGTTTATTTGCCTATTTATTCATTATTTTCCATACATACATACATACATACATACATACATACATACATACATACATACATACATACATACATACATACATACATACATACATACATACATACATACATACATACATACATACATACATACATACTGCAATAGCCTTCATCATATGCTGTGTTAAGAAACGACACTGGGCCAGCAAACAGGTCCACAAATAAAAAATGCAGGGAATTTACGCCTGCAGGAAACAAACGTTGATAAAATAAAAAAATAAAGCGAGCACTTCAAGACATACACACGACACCGTCGTCTCGGTCGCACCGACCACCAAACGGGCCTCTACCACCAGTGCCCGTCATCGTGATAACGTAGGTGGGGCGCTGTTCGGGCCACTGGCGAAGTGCTAAAATGAAAGCAGTATGAGCTGAATTGTTGCATTGTCGCGGCCCAGAGTAGCCATCCGGTTGGTTACTCTTCACGGAGGAAAAAAGGGTACGAAGCTGAAATAACCAGGAAACTAATATGTGAACGTGAACCCTCCATGCATAGGCCGTCAGGCGCCTGACGGCAATTACAGTGTTTCACGCAGTTTCAAAGAAACTCCACAGCGCTTCTACATGCCCTCTGGCTGACGCCGGCAGAGACCACAGTCCAAGAATCCTGCTGGTTGCCTGGGGACGGTTGCCGAGTCTGTTGAGCCAGGTGGAGAGCGCTGTTCTTTGCGTTACTGAAGAGAGAACCAGTTGCAGTGACGGTGCGCAATCGTTGCTTTACACTCTCGTCAGGAAATGGAATCAGGAGACGACGACGAAGCCGGGCATAGTGATGATGAAAGAAACGTAGAAAAGATTGTATTCACTTCATTGGTACATGGATGTGACTCTCATCCGAGTCTTGAGCCGTTCTTGTTAACACGTGGGCCAGCACGGCCTTAAATAACGACTGGCGGTCCTGTCGTCGTCGCCGTCATCCTCCGGAGCCTGTCTTTCCTTTTTGCCCATCCTTGGTGTCAGCTCGGGAAAAAGCATGACGTCGTCTTAACCTCCGGTTTCTTCTTCTATCCTTTTGTGTCGGCTCGTGGAGAACGAGGTGGCGTCGATACGAAGAATGCAATTATGTTGGCGTGGAGAAGCCCGTTTGCATGCTTCTCACACATGACAGGTCGATCACAACAACTCAGAGAATTCTCCTTCGGGCCAATCGGCCGTTCCGATGAGAAATAAGTATATAGACGTCTCTGAATATCACTCCAAGCCAGGGCCTTTAATATATCGTGCATGGTCGATGTTAATTTGTGTGGAAAGCTGCTTTGAATTGAGCAACTCCATTAATGAACCACATAACTAGGCAATATTTGATGCTTACACGGAAGGCTGCTCAAGGAAGGAAAGCGATACCTGCCACTGCTCCTAACATTACGGGTGCGAAAGGATGTGAAGGACGCATACAGTTTAAAACTTAGAGCCAACTTAAACGCGATCAACTCCCACAGTTCGTTATCCGGAAGCAAGGTATGACCAGGGGTCCAGAGTAAGTGGATGCAGGGATGTGGTTGGTGCCTTTTGCGAGATCTGTTTGAGAATATGGTGTAGCGCTCTCCTAATGCCATGTCCCGATAAGAACGCCTGTCATGCCTGTTGCGACTCGGTCAATTTATACACTTCCTTCGGAGCACGGTTGGCGTATCGAATCGCAAGAGCAACGCAGAGAATTTCTCCGTAAGCGGCATTTGTTCCGGGCATTGCAGCGGAGTTCCTTAGGTATTCGGTGCCATGCAAAACTACCGAGGTGTAAAGAGCGTGATGTACGTGCCCGTGTATAAACTAATGAACGAGAAGAAAGGGGGTTAACCGAGGGGCCCGATTTTTATTAGTCATATCATGAGAAGCCAACAAACACGGACACCAAGGACAACATAGGGGAAATTACTTGTGCTTAATAAATAATATAAAGAAACGATAAATTAATGTCAATTAAAGTGGATGAAAAACAACCTGCCGCAGGTTATGGGTTCGGTTCCCACCTGCGGCAAGTTGTTTTTTCATCCACTTTAATTTACATTAATTTATCGTTTCTTTATATTATTTATTAAGCACAAGTAATTTCCCCTATGTTGTCCTTGATGTCCACGTTTGTTGGCTTCTCATGACATGTATAAAGTAAGTGTTTCCGGGATGTTTGAGAGCACGCGGCCAAGGTATCCTACACGGGCTTTTCGCCATCCTTTGACATGCTCGGGGTGCACATTACGGGGCAATGGATGACTGCTTAATGCTTGGCGTATCGCGGGCGACGAGGTCGTTGGACGCGTTTCAGTCTGAAGGGGTGGGACAGAGTATCTTAGCCGTGTGAGAAGATGGCGGCCAGTAGGGGTGTGTAGGATACGCTGGTGATGGCTGACCCAATGTGCCTCTAGCAGCTCGCCTAGTGTGTTATGTGTCCTTAAGTTAAGGAGACGGCGTGTGGAAGTATAGTTCGGGAGGCCATGGGCCAGCTTCGTCGCTTTGCGAATCATTGCATCTATGCGAAGCTGTTCCGCTTGGGTCAGCCGCTGATAGGGGGACGGTATGTAAGCCGGCTGGTCACGCATGCCTCCACCGAGTGCGGCAGGTCCCCTTCTCGAAGACTCGAGAGCGCCTGTTGGAGACCCTCCGGATCATGGCCAGAATTTGCTCAGTCTGGTTGGATAGAAGGGCAACAGTATAGTTAAACCTGCCATCCGCTTGAACGTGTAGGCCAAGGATGCGAGCGCGATTAACCTGTTGTATGGGTATGGCATCCACGTTCACATTGATAGGGGGAGTCGAGGAATGGCTGCGAGGGCGCATGATTATGAGCTCCGACTTTTGCGGGGCCCATCTTAAGCCGCATTTTCTCGCGTACTCGGAGACTGTGTCGACTGCTTGCTGCAGTCGGTCCTGGATGGCTCCGTCGGAACGCCGTGGCGACCAGATAGTAATGTCGTTCGCATAAGTAGCGTGGGCGACATCAGGGATCTGGTCGAGTAGTTGGGGGAGCCCTGCGAGCGCGATATTGAATAGAGTAGGAAAAAGAACTGAGCCCTGGGGTCTCCCACGTCCTACAAGGCGGATCGTACTGGATCGATGCGGGCTCATTCCTACGTAGGCTGTGCGATCTCGGAGAAATGCACGGATATTATGCATACGACTTCTACAGTGCTACTGTGCAAAATTGGGAAAGATGAGGTCGTGTTCAATATTATCGAATGCCCATTTTAGGTCTAAGGCGATTAGTGCTCTAGTTTGCACGCGCGACGGAGGTCCCATGACTTCCTCCCGCAATTGTAAAACCACATCTTTTGCAGACAGATGAGCTCGATATCCAAATTGAGAGTGAGAAAAGAATTTTTTTTTTAAGGAAAGGCTGCAGAAGCCACAAGAGTACACGCTTCATGAGGCTGCCAATGCGGTATGTGAGATGGGCCGTAAGTTTTCAACCTTCAGAGGTTTGCCTAGTTTGGTGATTAGTGTAACGTCGGCGTGTCGACAAGCTTAGGGGAGCATGCCCTTGCGCCAGCAATCATTGAAGATATGGGTCAGGTAGTTAGTATCCGCGTCAATCAGGTTACGAAGGGTGGCGAATCGGATGTAGTCGGCCCCCCGGTGCAGTGTTGGGTGTAGGTCTTGTAAGACCACCCGCACCTGGTCATATGTGATGTCTGTATCCAGCAATTCGTTGACCTCGCCTACATAAGGATAGTCAGGGTACTGCGGCGGCATGCCTGTGGGTATGAAATGCTACTCTAGCTCCCTCAGGAGTGTCGAGACATCGTCCCTATACTCGTGCATTAGGATGTGCAGCTGTTGAAATGTTTTTCCATTAGTTGTTGTGGGGTCTGTGAGTGAGCGAATAATCGACCACGTTTTTGCTGTGCTCAAGGTGCCTGAGAGACGATCGCACAATCCTCGCCAGTTATTACTCGTAAGGGTATCTGCACACTCCTGGGATTCCTGTGTGATTTGGTCCATACGTTTCCTAAGTTTGCGATTGAGGCGTTGTCGTTTCCAACGCCGTGTCAACTCTATCCGGGCGTTCCAAAGATGAAGTAAATGCGGGTCTATGCCTGGTGTCTCCGTTGTGGTGCTCAGTGTGCGCGTGGTGGCCTCTAGATCGCGTGTGAGAGAGTCAAGCCAGCATTCGTACCCCTGGCCCTCAGGTGGGTCCTGGCGTCATTCCCTGAAGTTCGCCCAATCCGTTATACGCACATTTCGCTCGGGCCTGTGCGCGCCCTGTAATAACAAGGTGATCGCCCCAATGTAGTGGTTACTACCAAGGTGCTCCTCTAAAGGCCTGTGTGCAACTACTGGGCCAGTATTGTGCACGAAGGTAAGGTCAAGGCAGGTCTCACGCGATACGCTGTTGCCTATCCGAGTGGAGTGCTCTGGCTCGGTAAGCAGTATGTATCTCTTGTTACAGATTGCATTCCATAAGCGGGTGCTTTTAGCCTGCGATTTAACATAATCCCATGCAGTATGCTGAGCGTTAAAGTCACTGCACACAACACAAACCCGTCGAAAACTACCAAATTCTACTAGTAGGCGGTAAACACAGTGCGTACGCGAACGGGGGGAATGTATACATTGAGTATAAACAGATTCTCGCTGCGTTTTCCTTGCGTAATTATTTCCAGTATTTGATTAGGGATGTCGCTGCTAGTCGTATGCATGCGACATGTAACATGTTTCGAAACTAAGGCTCCCACACGAGGAGAGACACCCGAGAGCGTGCTGCAGCCGGATAGACAAGGTGTGCAATCAAGTTCCTGTAAGTGGATGACATCGGGAGGGTTCGTGGATGTGGCGACGTACTGCTGCAGAGAACCTCATTTTCGGCGGAATCCCCTACAATTCCACTGCAACACCACTAGTTGCTCCGCGTTACGCGGCGCCATCATCATCGCGAGAGGAAGCAGGCGGTCGTGCATAGGGATGCGGACGCCGGGTACCCACGTTTCAAGTTTGTGGCCGAGAGCTTTGGTCGGGCGGCTGGCTTTCGCTGCAACCACTGAGCTCAGTAACTTGCATGCGCGCGAAAGCGCACTCTATGCCTGATTTGACTTGCTCCGTAATCCCTATTCGAGGGTCTTCCATTTGGCGTTCTATCCTGTCCAGGGCCGCCTGCATATTAGTGCTTATGTCTGCCACCAACGCGTCCATCTCTTTTTGCAGGCGCTTCAAGCGCGCCTCCATGACACGACGTAGACGGGCTATTTATATTAGAGGATCGGGGTTCGGTAACGAATTAGTAATAGGGGGAGGGGTTGGGAGAGATTTCCGAGGCGGAGCGAGCTGTGGGGGACCCTCCGCCCGACCTACCTCTCGAGGCGCTTCCGTCGCTGTTTTCTTCTCCGGGGTCCGCTGCACCCCTGAGAGGGCCAGGGTCACCTTGGCTGGAGCGTTGGTCTGCAGGGCCTTCTTGTAGGGTTGTTGGGAGGATGGGGAAGCAGGGCTCTTCTCCGGGAGGCGCATCGATACCTCGCGGGATAGGGACCGAGACTTGGGGAGGGTCCGGCATTTGCTACGGGATATCGAACGGGTCTCCGACCGTACTTGTCCGGCCTCCTTCCTTGGGGCACGTGATGCTAGGATCTTTGCTGTATCTGTGGTTGTGGTCGGGTCGCTGGAGGGCTGGTGTTCACGCTGCTCTTTGTCGAGAGTTTTCCGCACCCAAGCCTTCTTCAGTGCCTGCCTAGCGCGCCGCGGGCAGTTTGGATCCGTTGTAGGGTGGGCCGCTTCGCAGGATGTGCAGCGTAGGGGGCACGGATGCGACGGGCTGGGGTTGTCTGTCCCGCACGTCGCGCCAGTGACGACGTATGGCGTAGGACAGTAATCAGCCCAATGGCCGAGCTTGTGACATATCTTGCAAATCAGTTGGCGGGCTCGATGGGGGCAGCAGCGCGGAGTTATGCGCCACAGTAACGCACGTAGCGAGGCACTTTCAGTCCTTCAAAGGTTACCAAAGCAACGTTGGTCTGACCCATCATTCGTGCTAGAGGCATCTGAGTTCCAGGAGTCAAAAGGTTCACCCAACAACAAGACCAGGAACAATTCCTTTGCAAGAGTTGGCTGGGACCGTGAAATATGTTGTGATGGGATAGACCCGCTGACCAAGGCTCAGCTCCCTCACCTTGTACAATGCGTCGGCCACATGTCACAGGGGTGCGCTGGTGATTGCCAAGTTTTGCTGAGGTCGCAGTCGGAATACGATGTCCTGACACAACTCGGTGATCAAGCCGGCTGAACACCATAGAGCACTGGCGAGTTCTAGGCGCGTCCACTTACCAAAACATAGTCCTCCGTGAGGCCACAGAATTATCTATCTAAAGGAAGTCGAGGCAGGTTCTGATTCCGACTGCGCTTGCATAAGGTAAGCTGAGAGGCGTCCGGAATGCCCAAGATGTTCTCGAAGGGTTGCGTCTTGGCATGCATTTGGCGGACGCGTCGCTTATGTATGACTGTCTTCCAACAGCCACCTGCGTCGTCGTCGGTTTTGTCGTCGTAAATATTCAGGGCAGCATCTTCCTCCTTTCCCGGGTAGGAGTGTCCATCTCTCCTTGTTGGGAGGGAAAATTGGCAGCGATGGGATCGGCCGCCAGACCCGCGGTGTCCACCTCGGGCGTCTTCGTTGTTGCCGAGGAAAGCGCGGCGGCGTTCTCCGTCGCCGATTGCGTCTCCTGCTCGTCGGAAAATGACGTTGCGGTGGATAAATGCTCCATCGAAACAGAGCGGTGAACTGGCCGAAGGCCCTTTGCACTTCCGTTTAGAACATGCGCCTCCGAAGAGCTGGTCGCTTGGCGCTCTTGGTTCATGGTGTAGAAAACACGCCAATGCAGCTATGGCCCCAGCAGGGGTGACCGCATTGGAACTGCTTCGGAGGTGTATAGATGCGGGGTTAGGCAAAAAATAAACTCACGGCATACGCGGTTGGTACCGGCTTGCGAGGAAGGGCAGCGATTTGTACTGTCGCAGGCGAGCGGGCGCGGCGAGACGCGCCGTAGTCGAAGAAGCGCAGAAACCAGGCGCCCGCACTCCACGGTTGCCAAAACGCGTCTCATCGGAGGGCGAAGCTTAACGATTATCAAGCGTTAATTTTCCCCGCAGAGCTGAAACGTAACACCACGTGCGTAACATACGCACCGAACGCTTGATATGATTTATCACGGACTGCAGCGGTCATAGAATACACATGGCGCTCTCTCACTGACAGCACTTATTTGATCGCAAGTGGTTTTACTAAAGAGATCTGATGAGACGCCGTCCCGGGCATTTCGTATCTCGCTCCTGTTAGCATGTTTTACGATGCCAATAATCAATTCGTCCAGCTTCCTTAAACAGTAACTGCATAATATGACCACGCTGCGTAAGCCTTCGAAGTGGCCGCCATCGGATTAAACATCCTTTCATGACCTCCTCCATATGTGTGTGCGTGCGCGCAGACCAGGCAGAACCGAGTGATGAATAAAATAGGCACGTGGTAAGCGCAAGCGCTGCTCCCGAACGAGTTCGCTCTCCCGTTCTGTCCCGCTTGTTCCCGAGTTCCCCCATACACTTGCAGTTTCCATAAATTTACGACCTGAACTGGCGTGGCCGTAGCACTGGCCAAGGGCAAAGCGGTGACCTGCGGCTGATGCGGTCGGCGCACACCCCAGGTCAACTCGCAGCCGAGTCACTGCCGCCACTACAATAGTCCGGTCAGTGCCGGGCGGAGTAGAATGTTATTTCACGGTGCAGCAGGTGCCACTGAAAGCAAGGCAGAAAGGGAGAGAGGGCGGCGCCGCAGTGAGACATGGAAATGCATGGATAAATAGGCTGAGGTATCCCTGAATAGCAATGGTAGATGGCGTTCTATACGGGCGCTTCACGTGCAAGCATTAGGTGGCGCACGCACGCGCATTGAAACACGCGCAGAAACAAACACGCACGCACAGGCACAGACAGCTGTACTGTGATGCATCGAGTGCGCCGCGGCCAAACAAGCCGGCCGGTTCAGTGTGCCGACTTCATTAGAGCGGGAAACAAAGCGAGCGCGCTCTCGCTTGACTCCCTCTTCCCGAAGCCTGCAGAGCCGAAGAGCTGTAACTTATTTCCCTTAGCCCCGGTTCCCCTTTGCGACTACGACTGCGCGGACGCACGCTGCAGCATCACTTCCGGCCCCCGAGAAAAGCGCGCGCACAGACGGACAAACGCGCACTGAGCTGCTTAACCACCCATTTAATAACGCGGGCGCGCGCGAGGCACCCCGCGGGCGTGGCTGGCTCGGCGGGTGGCGGTGCGCAGAGCCAAAAGAATGGCTGCGAGAGTGTGTTCCGGGTTTGGCGCGCACGCCAACAGTGAATTCGCCATAGTGAGGCAGCCGGCGAAGGCTGCGTGCGCCGAGAGGAACGAAAAGGAAGGCGATAGCAGAGAGGGACGCGCCGTATTGCGGACAGGAGCGAGAGCAAAATAAAACGCGAGCGTGGCGCGGGCGCATCTTCTCCCTTCGTGCCTCTTTTACGCCCGGGCGGGTCGAGAAATAATCGTTTTCCCGGGGATTATACGCCGTATAGGTGGGCTCACGTGCGCACTCCTTTCCCTGCTCTGGCCCCATATACATATAGGCGCGTAGGGAACGATTTGGCCCGTGTCCGTCGTGTTCCCCGCTCGCCTCCCTTTCCGCCCTATTCCTTAATGCTTCGTGCTGCAGCAGTGAGCTCCGCGCACGCCGGCGCATACCGGCGCGCCGAGCGTACATATCGCCGCGCACCGCGTAGCGGAGGCCCGCGCTGCGGTTAGGCGCAGGGGAACAGGTTTTCACGCGAATTTGGCTTCGATTCTATACCGCCGGCGGAACGGTAATGGCTGCACGAGCCGGGAGAGGTTTGCAGATTAGTGCGACGTCAGCACGCGCGCGCAGTACGGATCGGAGTTAATGAGGCGATAACCGCGCGCCACTTGGTTTATTTTCTGTTTTTGTCTTCGTGCTTACCCGCATACACCTGTATCGTGAATTCGTACGGGCCGCGCAGGAACGTCAAGACGAGCGCGGAAGAGCGTATATGAAAGTGGATGGGGGAACGTAACTTGAGGTCGAGTCACAACTCTCGCATTTTTTTTGGAAGCGAACGGTGCGTTTTGTTCCTGGCAGGCAGCCGATTCCGGAACTCAATTTCACGGGCGAATTGTGACGTCTAAAACATTTAAGTCGAGTGTGCATTCGGCGAAGTTAGGGCAGGTTGCGTGCACGTCAAATTCTATATGGATTCTAGCGTTGGCAAAATGAGTGCTTTCGTAACAGGGGCTGTTACGCAACGCTTAAACAGCTTCAAACAGCTTAAATGGATATTATTTTTTTTAATTCTTTCGCTACCGAAACACAGAGCTAGTACAAGGTTTCCGGTGCGCGACTAACAGAAAGAAAGCGGTGCGATTGGACTAGCGCTGAGTTCAGAGCAACACTGCAAATAAGTCGGCGTGACTGGATCAAAATGGCGCACAGTTCGTGTTCGAGGCAGCGTGACAGGAAGTACGTTTTTAATTTTCCCACTGCAGTCATGATTGGGTTTTGCAATGCGCTACTTACGTTATACAGTTACTCGCGCTGTAGGTCGCACATGAGCAGCAGGCACAACGATCTCGCGGAAAGAAGTGGAATGCATAATTTTATGCCAGAAATTGGGCCGGGAAAAATTCCGAACGGAAAAATCTTTGCCTCAGCTTTGACGTCAAAGAAATGAGCGAACTTTATTGTCTAAATCCATTATAAAAACTCTCTCTGAGTTGCACAGCGGAGTACTTGCCTCTGCACTTTTACGTTGTGACCGACCATTGCATCTTCGTGTAGACGCTGTGTCTGTGGTAAACAGCATCGTTTATCAGGAAAAAGAGAGAGGGAGAGAGAGAGAAGAAGAAATGGGGAAGGCAGGGATGTTGGCCAGAATAGAAATTCCAGTTTACTTCTCCAAACAGGGTATCAGGCGAGGGGGACGTAGAAAAATAGAAGTGTTTCAGGCAACATAACACCTACGAAGAAGAGAAAAAAGAAGAGACCCATCTAGGTTGAGCCGCCAGAAAGGGATTTAGCAGGGCCATTATACACTGACTCTTTTTCTGCCCCAATTTTTCTTGCAGTCAAAGCGCGAAATTTGAATCATTAAAGTGTGTTGAAAGTGCCAAAATTTGGACTCAGCTTTGGGCAAAAGAGCACGGTTCAACGGGGATTTATAAAGGACGCCGCAAGAAGGGAAATTCTCCGGCGCTACAATAACCCATGTGCCCCGACTTCGGCTATTCGAAACAGCACGTTTACAAAAAAAGAAAACCCCGAAATGTGTAAATAAATGACAGTGTTCGATAGATAAATGACATTATCAAACGCGTGAGTAAATATGAGGGTCATCTCCCGCCACCAATCAGTCGTGACGATAAGACGCTCGGCTAGTTGGATGATGACACTACGATTACGGCCAGCACGTTGAAACAGGCGTACCAGTACTGCGGGATGCAACAAGGAGGCGAAAGGTGCAGGAAAGGGAAAATTGTCATACACCCGAAGGTACCACGGAGCTGCAAAAAAAAAAAAAAAATCCATACGAGTTCTTGAGGAAAAAAAGAGAAAGCTTCGCAGTCGAGGAAAATACCGGACCAAGGCGAATTTTTCCACAACTGCGAAGCTTTCTATCTGAGAAAGCCGTAAGGAAATACTCCGTAGGTACATTCGGGTGGACGGTACTCCTGCTGCATTCGGGTGGATGACAGTTTGCCGTTTCACAACGAAACACTGATGAATCATTTACGACTTTTGCAGGTTAAATTGTGCATTAGCACAGGCGCTATTGGGGGGGGTCGCATATTACCGGTTTGCTGGCATTATATTTGGAGCATCCCTGCACAGTTCACCACTCACTTTGCGCAAACAGTCGTACAGGCTCGTTTTCGTCATCATCTGTGCTTAAAAGTTTGACGACTGCGATACACGGAGTAGTAGCGAAGCAGGAATAGCTAAACTGAACGTTCATAGATGCTGCACACAAAACAAGAAAAATAAAAATAAACAACCAAGCAAGCAAGCTTGTTAGAACCGGCTTCACCTTAGCATCATAACGTATGCGGGAAAGCCTGCGCGAACGGCTCTCTCTGTTGTACACGTGCAACTTCGTACTGCGTGCACTCGACGTTTGTTAACTTGCGTTCGCGGCTGGTAATGATACCACGGCCGCGCGAAGCATCGCGTGTGTACATATACGAGGCCCACTTTAGCCGGCATCCGAAATGCGCCATTTTCATTCTGAGATGGCATCATTTTCACTATCAGGTCATCAGGCAGTTAGAACCCGATAAGGGGATCAATGCACTTCTGCACAATAATATGGCACTGCAATGAAAGTTCTGGGAAGCAATTAAGCAACATACACACGAATGCACACATGTAATCAAACCTGTACGGCCTACTGGCTCCGCAAAGAAGCCGGGTCACTTTGTGACACGGGCGTGCACACGAAAATCGAGATCAGTACGCCTGAAGTTCGCTATGAGGACAGCGCAGTGGTGCAACGATCACATCCAGGTTGGAAGAAGAAATTTCTGCTCTTGTTCTGTTATACACGAGTTCCGTGGAGAGATTAAGGGAGAGAGCACTACGGCTACTACGATATTTTATGTTATCCGGCACGAAAAAAATTTATAGTGGTCACATTAAGAATAAATGAATCAATGAATTAAAATAAATTACGGCAGAACTCATCTTACGATGACTGTCGATGATAATGTGATTAGCATTCGAGCAATGTAAGCGACACATTGTATTTGTTAAGTAAAGTTTGTTTAACATCTATAGTTGTCATTCTGAGACTTTCGTTCCTTCGCGCTATAGATGACACATTCCGGCATCCTCCCGTGCGGCTAATGCTATGGCACTCGCTTGCCAATGTCGCCTATGAGCATGGCGGCATGACGACAATGCAACGACAACGATGGAACGGCCAAGAAAAAAAGACGTCGATGGAACGACAAAGGCGGTATGACGACAACAACATGACGACATCGGAATGACAGTTCCTAAAAGATGACAGTGGTATAACGACGACGAAAACAAAGGGATGACGACCATGGCGCGACGACGACCGTATGACGACAACCGAATGACGAAGCTCCGATGACGATGATGGCATGACAACGCCGCAGTAATCACAATTCAATGACAACAGCCCATAGAATGACGAAGACGAAATGACCTCGATTGCTCAATGAAGGCGGTATCACGACAATGGCACGACGACAATGTTATGGCGACGACTGCGTGACGACGATGGCATGAAGAAGACGGCACGGCGAGAGTCAGATGACGAAGCACGAATGGCGGCTATTCAGCAACCACGACGGCATCACGACTTACACGCATCTACATGGCGGCCCAAGTTATTAGATATCTTCTGTCGCTGGTCCGGCCTGAAAAGCGTGAAGACACGACGAGAGTCAGGTCACAAAGCTGCAATGATGACTATGGAACGAGAATGACGGCAGCACGACCACGAGCACATACTTAGTCGCCCAAGCTGATATACCTCTTGAGCGCTCTTGGGCCACCGGGTCGGCGTAAGAGACTAGACAGAAATTACGACAGAACCCATCTCACAATCAATCTCGATGTTATTGCGATTACCGTATGAGCAATGAGCGACAAACCATATTTCGGAAGTAACGCTTATTTGATGCCTGTAGTGGTAATTCTGAGACTTTAGTTGCGTCGGCTATCCGCCTTATGCGCTGTCGTGTTCCTGTAGGGACACTAATGCGCTGGTACTACTAGCGCCACCACGAGGCCTCACGAAGAAGCTTTTGTAGGTTCCCTTGCAGACGCTAGCAACGCGCCAACGCACGCGAGAGAGTATTTAAGTTACTCCGCACCCCCCCCCCCCCTTCAATCAAAACAACTAGCGCCATCCCTCAACTATCATACTCTCTCTCTCTATCTCTCTCTATTTATATATATATATATATGGCGAGTGACTATAAAGAGACTATTACAATAAGTTAAGTGAAATTGCCTGGAAATGCTTCAGTCAATTATATTTATATTTAACAAACATAGACTTATCTATCAATCACACGTGGTCAACCACGGGGCCCGAAAAATTATTTGAATTGGCTTTTATTTCTTGCAACTGCATAAAATGGCAAGGTGATGCAGGAACGAAAGGAGATCAGTGCCTGACAGAGGTCCCTGATCCCGCCCAGTAGCAGCAGTACAGAACACATAAATAATGCACATTTGCTACAAACAATTTTAATAATTGGACAAACAATTGGGCTTATTGGTTAAGTCTACAGCATAAATGTATTGCTAGTTTAGGTAATAGTATGTGTCGAGGTTATACGCAACGAAGTACAATAAACATAACTTAGTTGCAATATTCACAAGAAAATAAGTGAATCGTCATCCCAGCACGGCGAAAGAGGATGCCGAGCGAAGCTGTTGAAAACCACCACTACAACTGCGGAGGGGGGTATGCAATGATTTATTGCTTTAGAGTAATGGCAGTAATGGTAATTTAGAGAATGGTAATTTACAGTAATGGTAATTTTGACAGCTCGCCGCCGTTGGTCGTACTGCCGTTTTTTTCCACTGCCGTTCCTCGTATTGACGCCGCTTCTCGGGAGTCCTAACTATGCATCACCTACCCATAAAAGTGCTGCAACAAATATGAAACCAGTTGCTAGGCTGGTTCTTTCATATATGAAATGCCGGTGACGTCACTACTCACGTCGTAAGCTGCTGTCATTGCGGCCGATTGCGCAACAGTAATTTTTATCATGAAACAAAAAAAAATACTCGCAAAATGAGAGCAGTAGAAAACGGGGTTCCACACAAGAGCCACTTCACGTGTTTTCGGGAGGCGCCGCTTCCGAGACCTTCGGCGATGGAAGCGGAGTCAGCTAGACTTCCGGAGGAGACCGACGTCACAGCGTCGAGCGCTCCGAGGAAGCGCAATCACCTGATGAGCGACACAGGCAGCGAGGACACCTTGCTGTACTACTCTGCATCCGAAGAAGATCTGTCGGATGACGGCGACTACTTGGCAGTTGTGAGACAAAAAGGAAAGAGGAGAATCGTCACTGCCTCCTCGTATTCAACAAGGACGACGGCGGCAGCAAAGGCCCATGACACGGCTCATATTATCCTCTTCTTACCCGAGACGCCGACCGACAACCTGAATCGGCTAAACAGGCAAGCCGTATCTGTAACACTAGAGGCTCTTGTTCCAAATGAGATCACGGATATGAGAATTAACACCCGTAAGAACATTCTCGCGGTTGATGTCAAGAACAGAGCAGCATTGGATGTCTTGAGTACAGTGAAAATGCTGGGCAAGATAAATGTTCGCACCATTATACCACAGGACAGCAATACTATATCAGGTGTGATTTATGATGTCGATGAGTCAATCGACGACAATGATCTGCCTATATTGGTCAAACCCGCCACAGCAGATGTACCTATTATTGAAATCCGTCGCCTAGGAGATTCACGCTGTGTGAGGATAACTTTCAAGGGAGGTAGCTTGCCGTCCCACGTGAAAGTTGGATTTTTTCGTCATCCAGTGCGACCGTTCGTTCCAAGACCACTTCAGTGTCGTAATTGTTTGAAGATCGGGCATGTCAGCGGCATATGCAAAAATTCGACCGTGTGCGCAAGATGCTCTGAGCAGCACAGCGCAGATGCTGGCCGTGCGACTCACTTCAAATGTGCCAATTGCTCCGGTCCCCATGAAGCATCGTCGAAAGACTGCCCGAGACACAAGACAGAGCGGAAAGTCCTAAAACAAATGGTGAGAGACAACTCAACTCACAGAGACGCCGCCGCCAAAGTACGACGGCGTAGTGTCCGCCGTCACCGTAGACGATCCTCGTCTACTAGAAATACTGATACCATCGCAAGACAGACGATACTTCCTGAGGCTGGTGCTCCCAAGGCGCTGACTCACACTAACACGGTGTCTGATGACGCAGTGAATACCTCTACTGCAAACGACTGGCCTGCACTTCCGACATTAAGTCCTCCAGCCCAACAAAGGTCGACGGTGGATTACCGACGAACCAATGAGGGCACAGATCACGTGCGAGGTCAAGACAAGCAAGTAATCGCCATGTAATCGTCAACCGTTCTTCACACAAGTCAAGGAAGCATCTATTATGCAATGGAATGCCCGTGGCCTGAAATCCCGCAGTGATTTTCGCCATTACGTTTTCACCAATCGATTCCCCATTGTGGTCGTCTGTGAACCGAAACTACAGAAACCCGTCCGCATCTCAGGCTATGACCCTCATGTGTCATCCACTTGTGCTGACATTAGCAAAGTGACCATTTACATACGGTGTGAACTGACTTATGTTGTTCATCCAGTGCGACCACATGACACTAATCAGTATGTGTGTTTGACCGTGACAAAACAAAAACTTACGTTTACTTTAGTGGACGCTTACCTTTCTCCATCAAGTCGTTTCGATAGGCAGAGACTGAGTGACATTATAGATGCGACACCTGGTCCATGGATTGTTGTTGGGGACTTCAACGCGCATCATTCACTTTGGGGAAGCAACAAGATAAATTCCAAAGGAAGCAACCTCGTCACCTTTGCTTGCGACCATGAACTTTGTTGTCTAAATGATGGCAGTCCCACGTTTCTGCGTGGCCGGACGTACAGCAGTTGTTTAGACTTAGCTTTTGTTTCGCGATGCCTCACTCACAGCGTCCATTGGTTCGCAGGTATAGAAACCCACGGAAGCGACCACATTCCTACCTACCTGAAGATAAAAGGCCTCACCAGATCCGTTCCATCAATTTTTAAACGAACTATCGATTGGCCCGTGTTTAAATCACTTATGGAAGACGCATGCCACGAAGGCATTTCGTCCACACTAGAATTCGAGATCGCCAAGGCTATGCAGGATGCTATGCGCTCATATCGGCCATTAGAGAAATACACAGATTTTGATTCGGAAATACAGAGCCTCCGTGCAATCCGCCGGCGAGCGGAGCGACGGTACAGACGGACTAAATCATTATACGACCTTAGAGAGGCCAGACGCATTCAAAAGAAAATTCAGCGTCGCCTTGCTGCACTGCAAAATCAACGCTGGAAATCGTTTTGTGAGTCTCTCGACCCGCGTAAACCTCTGTCGGTGGTCTGGAGAACAATCCGTGGACTTGGAACAGCTCCTAAACAGCGTCGTCCATTTAAGTCTATAGCCCTACATCAAGGACGCCGAGAAGTCGAGGTAGCCGAAGATTACTGCGCAAGGATCGCGGGTCCGGCGCTCACGTATTCACCTTGCGCACCTATTCCCATTGTGCCCCCTTGCTCCCGAGATCCTCGTATAGACGCTGCTTTCTCCATCGAAGAACTGGAGGCCGCACTTGCTGGGTGCAGGCGATCTTCGTCACCAGGACACGATGGCATCACATACTCTGCGCTTGCAAACCTTGGTCAAGAGGCCAGAGATGCCCTTCTTGGCCTATAAAACGCATCATGGCGTGACGGCCTGGTCCCTACAACGTGGAAATCCAGTCGGCTTGTTCCACTCCTCAAGGCTGGCAAATCCCCGTTAGATGTGTCATCTTACCGTCCAATAGCACTAGCCAGCTGTGTCGGCAAGGTAATGGAGAGAATGATCCTTACACGGTTAGAATGGTACTTGGAATATTACAACGTCTATCCAGAGGTAATGGCTGGTTTTCGACGTGGCCGCTCGTCCATAGATAGCGTTATCGACCTGGTAACATACGTACAACACCAGAAACATCTGAAACGAATCACTGCGGCCCTATTCCTTGACGTTAAAGGTGCGTACGACAATGTGGATCATCATGCAATCCTGGACGCCTTAGAAGCTGTAGGGATTGGTGGACGCACCTTTCGCTGGATATGCAACTATTTGAATGGGAGATCTTTTTTCATTTTGACTGAAGACGGACCAACGCCATCTAGCTATACCAGTCGTGGTGTACCGCAGGGCGGAGTACTCAGCCCTACCCTTTTCAACCTGGTGCTCGTTGGTCTCGCTGATTCGTTATCGCAAACCATACAGCTCTCCGTATATGCAGACGACATTTGCATATGGGCTTCAGGCGTGACACGTGTACAAGTCCGCGCACGACTTCAGAAAGCCTCAACGGCTGTGTCAAGATACCTAAGAAGACAAGGCCTGGAGCTTTCCGCTGAGAAATTTGCACTCGTTGCTTTTACTCGCAAATCGATGGCCCCGTATGCTTTGCGGATTAATGACCAAATTATACGATATAGACGAACTCACCGATTTCTTGGCGTCATCATTGATAGAGACTTGTCTTGGAGCCCTCACATCTCGTACATGACAAAGCGTTTGGCCGCCATTGTGGACCTTCTTGCGTTTCTCGGCGGGAAGTCCTGGGGCGCAACAGTACCGTCAATGTTGCAACTATATAAAGCACTGTTTTTAGGCTTTCTGCGGTACAGCTTACCTGTAATAGGAAATACTTGCACTACGAATATTCGCAAACTCCAGAGCGTGCAAGCCCAAGCACTCAGGACTTGTCTCGGTCTTCCCAAAACAACGTCATCGATTGCGACAGTGGCCATAGCCAGAGACGCTCCTTTGACAGTATACATTGATACAGATGTCCTGAGAGCGCACATCCGACACCTGACTCGGATTCCCTCACACCATCTTGCTTGCTTGCCAGCAAAAAGGCCACCTTCAACTTTTGCTAAAACTATTGTAAGACATCAGTCGTACTTGCCGTCAAGTGCAAGTGCATCGGCCGCAAGTGCAACTGACAATTCCAGGAATCAGAAAAAAAGCTGGAGCGCCATTGCAAGCTTTGAAACAAGCAACTTTGGAGCACATTCACAACGTGCACAGATTCCGGCAACATGTATACACAGATGGCTCAGTAAAACTCAACAGCTCTGCTGCTGCAGTCATCATCCCGGCACAATCTGAGGAAATCAAAGTAAGAACTTCATGTGTGACCACTTCGACGGGTGCAGAACTCGCGGCGCTCCGTGCTGCACTTGATTTCATTAAGCAGAAACCACCGCAACAATGGACAGTCTTTAGTGACTCCAAGGCAGCCCTTCAGTGCATCCGAAGCCCAATGCGCCACGGACCGAATGAACAACTCGCCTCAGAAATTCGGCACATATATAATCAAAGCTATGACAAGGGACACGACATATTCTTTCAATGGCTTCCAGGACATTGTAACATCAGCGGGAATTACCACGCCGACGAAGCCGCCCGATCTGCACATGAAAGTGGTCAACGAGTATTCATTCCGCTTTCGCGCACAGACGCTGCGGCTGAGCTGCGATTGATGTCCCGTGAGTGTGCTTTGCCCCTGTGGGACTCAAATGTTTTCACCATGTGTCGGTTGCGTTCATTGTCTCCAGACATACGGATGCACCTCCCGCCTGGATTACCACGACGTGAACAGACCATGCTTTACCGTCTGTGGCTAGGCGTTGCCTTTACAAACACCTATGCTTTCCTCATAGGAATGGCCAACAGCCCCACGTGCGACACATGTAACATCGACGAGACGCTCGCGCACATTATCTGTGTCTGCCCGCGATACAGTGCTGAGAGACAAGTGATGTGCAGAGCACTGGACCAGTTGGACAATCGTCCACTTTCAGAACTAAAAGCTTTAGGCCAATGCTCCGAAAGAACATCCGCGTTGAAGGCCTTACTCGCCCTATTAAGGTTCTTGCGGTCTACGGGGCTTCACGACAGACTCTAAAAATGCCGCCCCCTACCGCTGTGTAGAGTACGCGCTTTGTTCGTGCTTGTCTTCCTTTCTTTCTATCTCCCCCTTCCACTCTGTTTCTCTTTTTCTCCCCCTTAACCCTTCCCCCCGCGCAGGGTAGCCAACCGGAACTACCTCTGGTTAACCTCCTTGCCTTTCTCTGCGTTATTTTCTCTCTCTCTCTCTTATCATGAAACGCATGTGGGGAGCGCTACGTGCTTCGCATTGCTATCAAGAGCCCCTTATCATCAATTGTGTGCTTCAGATGCTTGTTTTGTGCTTCTTCGTTAATGAAACGGATGCCGTTTTGTATGTTGTATGCGTGATTCCAAAGAATGCATACACTTTTCGCTTCGCTTTGCCGAGTGCTTGAAGCCTGCTTCACCACCTCCGCGGGTCGGCCCGGTATTTCACTACCTCGGAGATCGGCCCACATTTTGGCCCCCGGATGATGACACGAAAAATGCCGGCTAACTAGAGGCTTACAGCTTAGCCATAAAAAAGGCCGCAGATGTGTGCGACGTTGGAGAATTACAAATCGATTTCCAGCGAAGCTGTTTCTTTCGAACAGTTGCAATAAGTTTCAGTTTCTTGTAATTAGGTCGCATACAGCCATAATGGTAAATGACCATTAAGAGGAAGCTTTAGCTCGGGCCCAACTGCAACGCGGCCTATTCAAATACATGTAAAACGCAAAAACGTTTTTATGAGATAACCCCTGGACCGAGTTTAATGAAATTTGTTGCATATGAAAGAGAAAGTTGAATTCTAGTGACTGTTGGAAGCGGAATTTCGATTTAGGGCTTGAATTTTCTCAAAACGATTTTCAAATATTTGACCGTTTGAAAAAAATATAAGCACGAAGTTTACAAATTCATAGCTCTGTATCAAGAACTGATATCGCAGTTCTGTAAACGGCATCCATTAGATCATTCAAAGCGGACAAATTCAGTATGTCATTTTACATCTTACGTGAATTTGTTACGTTGGCTACAAGGGTTTTGAAAAAGTTGTATTTCCCTGTTATTAATCTTTTTTTGTATTCATGTGTAACATATCAATTTTGTCTGCTTTAGATGTACTATTAGATGCAATTCACATAACTGTATTATCATCTTTGGTTGTTGAGTTACAGAGTTGTAAACTTGATAGTTTCGTTTTTTGAAAATTTCCTATATTTGCCAATTTTTAATAAAAAATTGACAAACTAACTCAAAAATTCGGAACCAACAGTCACTAGATTTTAGGTTTTTCTTTTAAGTGCAACAAACCTCGTCAAATTTGGTGCAGTGGTTGCCGAGAAAAACAAATTCTCATTTTACAAGTATTTAGATAGGAGCACCTGAGCTAAAGCTTCCTCTCAATGTAAAAAAAAAATACGTAACAATTGCAGTAACATCTAAACAGAACCCGTCCTAATTTACTTACACTATTAATGGTAAACTACTAGCGAAGCTGGAACAACATAAGTATTTAGGCGTTATGTTGACGTCTCACCTCAGATGGGACAGACACGTTGCCAACATTACGACAGGAGCACTACGCAAACTGTTATATGCAAAAATATGCTTAAGAATGGCACCCGCGTCAGCAAAGCTACTAGCATACACTACATTCATAAGGACAGTGTTAGAATATGCTAACACAGTTTGGTTCCCTCATTCCCTAACTAGTATAACAAAATTTGAGTCAGTACAGCGCAAAGCCACAAGATTTTCGTATAACAAGTATAAACGCACGGACTCTCCCACTAGCCTTCTGGCTTCTTCTGGTATTAGGACACTATCCACAAGTGCAAAGCAGGTAGGCCTCAAGTTTTCCTACCAACTGCTGCATTACATCTATAAGATGGATGT
This sequence comes from Dermacentor variabilis, assembly GCF_050947875.1. NCBI lineage: Eukaryota > Metazoa > Arthropoda > Arachnida > Ixodida > Ixodidae > Dermacentor > Dermacentor variabilis. The sequence goes on from NC_134569.1 coordinate 200,537,314, forward strand.
CTAAGTATGTCGCATTTTTACAGTCGCGCCCGACTCGTCATAAGCATAAATACACATTAACTAAATGTTCTTTCAACAATGACTGGTTTGGGAAATCGCTTTTTCCACTTACGATACGCGAACAGAATCGGTTAAATCGAGATGTCACGGACGCCGAAACAGTGTCCGCCTTCACTGCAAAGTTAGAACATACATCTACCCTCTAGTACCATCGCCATTGCCGCGCACACTCTCCATTCGAACGCTAGTTCCGTTTTCTTAGCTTCCTGCACTTATACAATGCATTTCCTTTCCTAATATTTGCCGGTGATGGCCGATGAAATGTGTACCGGTTGTCTTGGTGAAAGAGATTGCTTATGCTATTGCACATATCTTTCTTCTTGTACTATCACATGCTTGCTTCTTTTTTGCATTCCCATTTTTGTAACAGATTGCAATCCTGTGCCTGGTTGTGCTTCGCTTCTTTATTTTAAATATTATTTCGCGGTGTTTGCACATTGCGCATGATCGATACGGCGTTGTTTCTCTTTGCTTGGCAAACTGTTTGTAATCCTTGCTCGTGGTTGTGTTTCATTTTGTGCGCGCAGCATGCATGTTTTCAAAACGTGAATTTGAGTTTGTGGGTGATCTCTGCTTGAAAATGCTCTGTATAGAAGCTTTCTTTCTTTCTTCTTTCTCGAATATTTTTTTTCGCTTTTTTAAACACAATGCTCTTGATTGTGCACTATTAAACTTACTACAATATTGATTGTTTTGCTTGAAAAACAGCTTAGACCACATTTATTGCTTTAATGTTACCCTTGCGGATGTGCTTCAGTATTTCCTTTCTTTTGTGTGTGTGTGTGCGTGTTAGTACACAGCGCATGTTTTCAAAATGTCGTTCCTTTTCCCTGTTCTTTTTTCTTTGTAAAATGATTGTCTTTGTAATGCCCACCTGCTTATGCTCTCAACTGAGAGGGGCAGTATTGAAAATAAATAAATAAAATAAATAAAATAAAAGGTTGCCGGTATATATATGACTGTTTTGTTTGAAAGCTTGCCCGCCTTTGAAAAAAAAAATTATGGGGTTTTATGTGCCAAAACTATTTTCTGATTATGAGGCACGCCGTAGTGGAGGACTCCGGAAATTTTGACCACCTGGGGTTCTTTAACGTGCACCTCAATTTAAGCACACGGGTGTTTTCGAATTTCGCCTCCCCCCCCCCCCCCCCCCCCCGGAATGCGGCCGCCGTGGCCGGGTTTCGATCCTGCGACCTCGTGCTCAGCAGCCCAACACTATAGCCACCCCGCCTTTAATGATTTAGAGCACTTCTTGATGGGAATTTAATAAAGAAACAGTAATTCATCAACAGACATATTACTTCACCATAACATTTACGGTGGCATCCTCCGTCCCCTCCCCCCCCTCTCCCAATCAATTGCCACTACATTTGACAGATGTTGAGTACAGTTCTCCCAGGGCAACGTGATAAATTCTTTGTTGGCAAAACACGTTCATAGAGCTCCAGATTACTTGCATGCGTAATTTACTGCAAATGTCATAATTAGTCCCCTATCTTTGAAGTTTACCTACATATTAGCCATAACGTGCCTTTTTTTTTCAGCCAAATATAATCAAAATTTCTTGTTCAGTTCACCGACGACATCGCCGAAACCAAGTTGGAACGTGTAATGACGCCGGAAAATGGGGAAAGAAATATGACGGCTGAGTAATTATTAGCAACACTTCTAAGCGTACCAGGAACGCAGCAATTTTATTGCGCATTGCAGTTACGATGTCCTGCTTCCCTCTTCCACAAACTATAAACCTGTTGTAAACTGTATACAGCTATGTCGGGACAATGAGAAGCATAGCTTATAGTGGCCGTATCACACGCTGCAGAAAATTAATAATATATTTTTTTTAGAAAAGCTAAGTGTTTCGCCCCCTTCGATATGCGGCCGCCGGGGCCGGGATTCGATTCCGCGACCTTGTGCTCAGCAGCCTAACACCATGGCCCCTGAGCAACCACGGCTTGTAGGGGGGGGGGGGGGAACTAAAATAACCGACTCGCAACGCCAGGCTATCCCCTGGAAGCATAGCTTATAGTGGCCATATCACACGCTCCAGAAAATTAATAATATATATTTTTTAGAAAAGCTGTGTTTGATCCCACCGCGCTTAACTTCGCACAGAGAGTTTCCATAGTGTAACACCAATTTTCGCTAAACTTGATCTTGGCTGCTTTGATAGCCAGGGCAACGGGATCAATTCTTCCCCGCTCGTTAGACATGCTCAAACACTCTAGAGTACTTGCCTACATAACTTACTGCGTAAGCCCAAATTACCCATCTATTTTGAACTTCACCTACACATCCCCATTAACTTCTCCTCACAGACACCAAACATAACGAAGCAGCCTCCTTTAGTGAGGACACCAGGCGAAATTAATATATCACGGCTGAAAAAGTAAGAAGAAGATAGATGAACGTTCAATAATTATTCATTAACGCTTTTTAGTGAGCCAGAAACGCTGAAATTGCGGGACACATTGCACTTAAAAGTGCTGCCTGTTCCTTCAAAGTATAAAATATCTGAAACGTAAAGTTTTCTTGGAACATTGGAAACCTAGCTAAGCAGCAGCGCGATATTTCCGAACACTTGCTTACAATTTTTTTTGACGCTGTATTTGATCAACACGTATTTACCATCGCACAAGAACTGGGCGTATTGTTCCCCTCATGTTCATATAATTTGACCTCAGTTGTGGTTGTAATTATGCCAGCGCAGCCTAAGTCTCACACTGCTCGTAAAACAGATGAATAACGCTATGGATCACTTGCATATGTATTCTACTGTAAAATGCGCATTTAAACCACCCATTTGGAACATTGCCTACACACTGGCCATACCATGCTCCTAATTTTCCGTAGATAGAAATAAGGCACCTTGTTTAGCTCACTGAGGACACCGGAGAAAAAAACTAGGAATCTCGTAATATGCACGAAAATATATGGAAAAAGCAGGGTTTAGTAACTATCTGCGACACTTGCATTTAAAGTAGAAAAGTGAAAGTTTCGCAATGAATTGCGCTTAAAGAGTTTCCTATTTTCAAGGAATTTCACGTCCGTAGCTCGTGCTATTGCCTTAGGAGTCTGGGAAATAGGTTAGCGGCAGTATGACACCCTGTTAGGCAGAATAAACATATATCGCCCATAATTTGGAATATTCTTTCGTACTTCGAAAAAATATGAACACCGTGTCTAGCATATTTTACCGAGGATAGCGGAGGAAAACAACTAAATGTCACGTATAAGGCATAAAAATTGGGAAAGAGCGACTACTAAGTAACTAACTGTTCGCAGAGCACATTAAGCAACTAACACAGTGCCAATTTTCGGTACGCGTCACCAAAAAAGTAGCTCTCAGTTTTTCAAAATACGAAATATTTACTGTTTTTGCTCCTGCCGGGAAACAAGTAATAGTGTAGCTCTTATTTAGAAACAGCCTGAAAATTCAATCGTGACAGTGAGAAGTGACGCATTCGTTTAGAAAAAAAAAATCACTGTTCTATTGGTATTGAAATGGCTCTACGATAAGTCGTGATTACACAAGGAATTCCGACAGTTATACATGTAAGAGGTTTGATTATATTTTTGATGGTGGTAAGATACTGAGACTGCAACGCTATGTAGACTATCCCTGGACAGAGATTAAATAGTTTCAGCCTTTGATAAGCCAACTATTTCGTGCCGTAAGGCACAGCAGTCGTTGGGCGCGGCTTATTATAATGCTTTATCCAGACTTCTCCCTCGCCCGTAGGTTAAATGTAGCAAGCTGATTGTGTTTTAGAATGCGGATATAGCGGTCCAAAAAAAACTGGCCATGATGTAAGTTGAGCACACTGACAGAGCGGGAACTGGCCAGCGCGAGGCGGTCTCCGCAACTCGAACCTGTATGGCAAATCCCGCGCGTCTTCTGCTACAGCGCGTCCCGAGAAGGCACTATATACAATCCTCGCTGTCCAAGCAGGGGATGCGTAGTAAAGAAAAAGCATTGGTTATGCGCTCACTGTAATAATAAGAAAGAAATTTCAGCTTCAGCTAGGGTTTTTTGGACTTTGCAGCGCCCAGCCAAAAGTCCGGGAATGGGCCACGGCTGGCGGGAGAGGAGGAGGTTCGAAAGGCCAGCGAAACGATCGAGCCTGTTGCACAATTTCTTTCTCTATGGTTGCGCATTGTATAATGCCGCTGGTTCGTGTTGATGTGTAGCTATAGCTTGCACAGGGGGGGGGGGAGCAGTGCCCCCTCGCCCCCCCCCGCATCTCCACCCAAATATTGAAATAAAGAAAAGGGTAAATAACCATTTGAGGCAAGCGGCTTTAGACGAGCTTTCATTGCAAAAGAGAAGCGCACAAAAAACCAGCGTGAGTGCAACTAGAGGTGGACATATCCGCCGAAAAGACGTGTGATTCATATCCTTCAAATCTCCAAAGAAATAGGTATGATATATAGCTACCAGTAAAAAAAAAAAAAGAAAGAAAGAAGAGAAACGTGTTTCTCCATGTGTGCGCTCTCTTTGCACTTCTTTTTCACCCGCGCATGGCGAAACGTCCTGCGAAAACGCGCAACCGGAATTTTTCAGTACAACGACAACAGCCGCTAAAACAACAAACGCGAGGAGGTGAGCGAGCACGGTGTGACAATAAAAAAAAACCCGAGGAGAACGCGATCGCGCGTCGTCGCCGGATCGCGATGGCCGTCGAGGAAACGCTTGTATGCGCTTGGTGCGGGGGCGTCAGCGCGCCTTCACCAACTGCCGGCTCGGAGGGCGGCTGGGTCAAGCCACGTGTTCGGGCTCCTAGCTGGGCGCCGGGCTGGTCGGCCGGGAATGAGCCACGGCTGGCGGGAGAGGAGGAGGCTCCAAAGGCGAGAGAAACGATCGAGCATGTTCCACAATTTCCTTCTCTATGGTTCCAAGTTGTAGATGCCGCTCGTGCTTGTACGTGTGTTTGTATAGCTATAGCTTGCACAGGCGATTCTACAAGTGAGCGATGCCGACTGACAGCGGGAATAGCCGTGAACCGCGGCAGCAGGGGCGTAAAACACGCGAAATACGTCGAAACGAAAAAAAAAACAATACAAAACAAATGCCATTCGACAACCTGAAAGGAAGCCCACCAGGAACGAGACACAAAGAGCGCGCATACAACGATTCGTTCCTTGAAAGGCGAAGCTCGCGAGAAATGCCAGAAAGGCTTTTGATGGGAGAAAATTGTGGCAGTAAAACTAGAGGAAACGCTAGGTAACACAGCCGAGTCAACGCGCGCGCGCGCTGCAGTGCCCGTTTGAGCCCGTGTTTGCTTTGTTCCGGTATCGCTCACGCCTTCGGACACCGACTTGAGAAAAAACGGGGGCAACGCGCCACTGTTGACGTTACTTCTGCTGCTGCCATGGCAGCGCCGGATAAACAAGCCTCTTGATTTCTGCCGCTTTGCGAACCATTTGGTTTACGTTTCTATCGCCTTCCACTAAAGCGAGACGAGGTCGCAGTTTCTTGCGCAGGCTACGTAAAACTGGAAGCTTCACGTCATGCAGCTGCATATACACACGAACGGAAGATGACTTCAGCGTTACTGGAGAATAATTATCGTGCAGACATTAACTTGTCTAGGTACACAACCCCTTCTCATAATCCATGACTGCAACACTCACATATTTGCTACAGCATCCGCAGGCCTAAGGCGGAGCGATTGCAAGCCTACACTGTCAGGCTAAGCATTCGTGCATTGAACCCAACCACCACTCTACAGCTGTTAAAAAAAAATATTGTTACGCGAACGAAGGATTAAAACTGGAGTAAAACCGTGAAGACAATCAAGAGCGTCGTCAATTCGTGGTAAAGGGTAAACGTTCTTTTTAGTAATTCGGTTTAGGTGGCGGTAATCAACGCAGAAACGCCACGTGACATCTTTCTTTTTGACGAGCAAGGCCGTCAAAAAGGCCTTTGAGTACGTGGCCGACTTTGTCAACCTCGGCCATTTTCTCGTAAACTTTCCGGCAAAGAGCGAGCACGTCTTGTATGTACGAGACAGACGATTCAGTAGAAGACTGAACTCGGGTAGCAAACTCTTTTCTAGCAGCCAGCTGCCGGCCGGTGGGTTTCCAAAGAGGTCGCTGAGCTTCTCCTCGAAAGCATCCAAGCTAGAGATCTCGTCCTCGTGGGTCCCGAACCAGACAAGAGGAGTACCGCCCAAGTAGAATAGGACATTCGCTAGCACATTGGGAGGGTCCCAGCGGTTGTTTCGGCTAACACGCTCAAACAGGCTGAGCCAGTCTTCGACGTCGACATTGTCTTGGCCGGAGAATATGCCAGGATCGCGGGGATTGGTAACCGTAACGTACGTTGTTGTCGGGGTCGCAAGAGTAGAAGGAAACGAGGTGTCACCGGAAGCCATGGCGGAAAGCAGGACGGTGCGGCCGCTGCGGAGCTCCGTGGCGAAGACGGGAACGGCACCCTCCAGCAAAATTTTGCGCAAACGAAGGATTCAAAGTGGACCTATATACAAAATATATCTACAAGGGATAATGCAGAGCTGCCTAGTTCAGCCGACAGCTCGAGAATCAGAGAGCATTCTTCCTCCTCTTTTTTTCGAGTGTTGGCGCCCACGCGCCTCGTCAAACAATCAAATAGTACACGCATGCAGCAATATCCTCGTGTCTGAGTTTTAACACAGCAGTGGTTTATCGCAACTGCCCCCTTTTTGAGCAGGCTCCGATGTTTAGTGGTTTATGAGAATTAAAAAGTCGCCGATAATGTGTGTATAACCGCCTTCGTCGCTATCGATAAGCAATTGAGCTCACGGTCGCGGGTGCGGCTTCCTGCAGCGGCGGGCCACAATCCAGTGGCGGCGTTTTGCGAGAATAATCGCGTGCCCAATGTTGAATGAAGCTTAAAGAACTGTAGGCAGTGAAAATAATTCTGCAGTACTTGAATACATTTCTAATAACATACATCGTTGGTTTTACACGTTAATGCATTCAATCAAGGAAAGTAGAGTCTCACAAGAGCCCAATGTCTTTCTTCACCACATCGCGCGACATTTTTTTTTTATATCAAAGTCGAGATAATATTCTCTGACTGTGTAGCCCATGTGCATGCAATCAAGGAACGCAGTTAATAAATCTTCGCCTCTAAATACGCATGCCCTGAGGGCGCCCAATGACTTTGCGTATGCGCGACTTGATTCATCACGATGTAACTAAGTTATTTCACTTCTTTTCGTGCATTTCGGTTTCCTCCTTGAATAAAATAAAAATTTAATGTCATTTTGTAAGTCCAACCTTTCTCACTACAGCACGCACGCATGTACACAGACGAAAAAAAAAATGGTTACGCTCTATTCACTGAAGGCCGTTTTATCGAACGCTGCTTCCATTAGGGTCATTTCACTGAACCCTTACCGGTTCCTTACACTTTTCCGTTAGAAACATAATTACCTGTCTTTCGACAAAATATTTCATTTGCCGAGCTTTATTTTAGCTATCTAGAGATCATTATTGTTATCTCACACACACACACACACACACACACACACACACACACACACACACACACACACACACACACACACACACACACACACAGACACACACACACACACACACACACACACACACACACACACACACACACACACACACACACACACACACACACACACACACACACACACACGCGCGCACACACACACACACACACACACACACACACACACAAGCTTTTGTTATACTTTGATGGTAGGCATTCCTTAAATGTAACGGCAAGTGCGCTTTCCTCATTGCACACAACGCCTATGACTCCATGCTGCTTCCCTGCGAGGTGTTAATACACCAATGAGCAATTGATGGCTGGCGCACAACTGCGGGGTAACAAAGCACTTGAAAGCTGCCACAGCGGTTTTCTTTTTGAAGTAGCCGCAGCACTGCGCACCCTAGGATTCTGTCGGCAAAAACAGCATGTAACAAGAACCACAAGCAAAGGACACGCTAGAAGCCCCACTGAAGGGCGAGCAACTGCCGAAACAAAAATGATCAGTTTGGTTGCAAGGTAGACGACGATTTCACAGATTTGCAGCAACTACAAAAACATGGATGTTACATTGAAAATTACATTCGGGGGTTCTAGTTACGTGCTGGAACCACGATCTCACTATGAGGCCTGCCGTAGCGGGAGCCTCCGAATAAATTTTTACCACCTGGGATTCGTGCGCCCAATTCACGGTACACGCGGCCGTTATTGCATTGCGTCACCGTAGGAATGAGACCGCCGCGGCCGGGGTTGAACCCGCAACGACGTGCGAGGCAGAGCATCGCCCCAGCCAGTCAGCGACCACGGCGGGATAGCAAAGGTGCTGGTGACTGAGGAGGACACGTTTCGTTGCCGAAATATTGGCGTCAGGTCGAAGTGTTCCTCGTTCGATCGCCCACAGTCTCATTGTAACTCGGTGACATCTTGCTCTCCTTCGCTTTATCTCGCGTCTTGCACTGTTTCACGTTTGCAAATCACGGTGACAGCCTCTCCAAGTTTTGCGCGAGAACGAAAAGTTGTGCACAACTTCAGTTAGAGCGTGTTATTTTAACATGACCGTTCTCGGTATCTAGAACTCGTTGGATGAAACGAGCGTGGCCACAGCATTTTTTCAATGAAACGGGCGTGACCTGTTCGATGAAATGGCGATAAAATGTCCCGAATATAAAAAAATAGACCACTCTCCACATGTGCATGTCGCGAGCAGCGTCGAATCGTTAGGAAAACCCCGGCCTAAAACCACCCTTTTGCATAAAAGATTATCAACCATATACGCTGAGCACCTCTCACCCACCATGTCGTATCTTCGGATCGCTCGTCCCGCGATAACACATGAATCTCGTTTCTTGGCGCAGAGCCTGCCGTGGCCAGACAAATGTTTGCCCCTGATCACTTTAGTGACGGCATACGATTACGTTAATGATAGCGGATGCTGTCCGGCTAATCTGAAACTGCACCCGAAAAATGTGCAGTCATCGACTCGTTGAAACGCTCCATTTCAGCGAATATCAGTAAGGTCTGTTAAAGTCGACGCTTGCTTAAGCAGATCTCTGCTAAATGCACCAGTCTAGGTTGACGGCGGTGCCCAGGTAGTTCGGATACCTGTCAATAGAGCGCACGCTGCAAAGGGACTAAAACTAATTACATTATGGAGTTTTACGAGCTGAAACCAGTTTCTGATTATGAGGCACGCCGTAGTGGAGGACTCTAGAAATTTCGACCACCTGGGGTTCTTTAACGTGCACCTAAATCTAAGTGTTTCGCCCCCTTCGAAATGCGGCCGCCGGGGCCGGGATTCGATTCCGCGACCTTGTGCTCAGCAGCCTAACACCATGGCCCCTGAGCAACCACGGCGTGTAGGGGGGGGGGGGGGGACTAAAATAACCGACTCGCAACGCCAGGCTATCCCCGCGACCGGAACTCCCCCATCTCTCGGAATATCGCTTTGGAATTCTAGACCCTTCCTTGAATCTGCAGCCACCATAGGCCTATCCCGCTGCTACGCAACATTATTGCTTCGCTAGTGGCTCGGTCTGACGTTCGCACACATTTCTCATTGGGATGGGCAGAACACCTTCGTGTGAGAGTTACGCATGTGAGGAGTCTACGGCATATCTCCTGCGCGTCTGCCCGCGTGCCAGGCCGGCCAGCGCCCTCATCTCCAGGGCCAATTAGATAACCGGGACCGAAAGTCATTCTCGGTGACGAAGGTGCTTAGAATGTGGCCACACACGTCGCAAGCTCAACGACACGTGCATTGCTCCAGTTCCTGGATTCCACGTACCTCAGTGACCGACTGCAGGTAAGAGCTAATCGGCGACTCGGTGCTTCCGCCATGTGTCCTTGACGCTCACACGGGCGAGGCTGGCCGAATTTGGCAGTGAAATGTAGCAGAGTAGAAAGCTCTGTCACTTGAGAGGAGTTCGTGGAAGACAGCGGAAACAGAAGAGATGACGAAATAGGAGACAGGAAAAGTTAGACTGTTCTGTTAGCGTTATGATCCATCGTTGTCCATTAACGACCGAACCAAAACTTTACGTCCCAGACAAGAAAATTGTCAGACTACGCCCACCGGGACTGCCGTTTAAATGGCGAAGCGACAGGCTGCGTCGCTTTTTTCTTCTTCAGTGTTCATTATTCCTGAGTACTGCATTTGATGTTTCTGGATAGGCGGCCCTAAAGAGCCGTACATTCTCATTTTTTGACATAAAAAAAAGAAAAGGAAAGAGAGGTTTGTTTTGATGTACATGGTAAAAGTGTTATTTGAAAGGACGAAAACGAACACCAGCATTAAAATGCCGCTTCTTTCTTTTTTCCGGCCACACCTCCATCCTCAGAGACACTCTCCCAGTTGTGCAGAATCTGGCTGCCTCTCTAGCGCTCTTTCAGAATTGGCCACCCTGTGCAGAGGTTCCCGCGCGTCGACTTTGCGCGCGTATGTTTCATCCTTGCCTAGTGTAGGGTAGCAAGCAGGCACTCTCTCCCGCCAGACCATATTTAACGCCTCCTCACCTCTTCTCTCTTTCGTACAGTGCGCACCTGCGCTTCGTTCGCTCATTCCGGGAGGAACCGGAAAACGCAGTAGCCGCGATTGTTCCACCGAAATCGTGCTTCATCCTGAGTGCACGCAAAAGCGAGGGAACCACCGCGCAGAGATACTTCAAACAAGAAAGAGAACGAGAAAGAAAAGAAACGTTGAAAAGAATTCGAGGGATCTTCGCGATCGGTGAACACGAACAGACGCATGGAAGAGAGAGAAAAGAAAGGTATGCAGGGCGTTAGAGAAAAAAAAGAATGGAATCCGTCGTTCTCGGCTACACCCCAGTCCGCTAGGAAGAAGAATAACAAGGGCGGTACAGCATGGAGCAAAAGCAGCAGCACCAGTAAAGGGGAAAGAAAGTAGGCACATAAATATGAGAAGCAGTGCATGGAGGTAGGGGGGGGGGGTTACCCCATTCGGAGAGAGATTGGCCGTATCGCGGTCCGAAATAACAAGCGCGCTCCGAAGCTGTGCCTCTTCCTTCGGAGACGCAAGCGCGGGGGGCACGGTGAGGAAACAATCTGCGTCGACTCGAATGATGGCAAAAATGAGCAGAAAAGTGCAGGAAACGAGAAATGGAATAAAGCTAAGGAAAGAGAAAAAAATACTGACACAAAATAAAAGGCGCCCTCTGTTCTCGGGTTTCGGTGAGCGATCGAGCTTCTGCGGGAAGAGCGACGGCGGTGGTGGTGGCAGCTATTATTTCGGAGAGGGGCGGGCGGGGGGGGGGGGGTCTGTCTGGTCCCGCACGTATATAGATTTTTCGAGAACCACGCGGGCGCGCCAACAAGCAAGACTTCATTCCCGTCTGGCCCTCTTGTCACAGACTCACGACGCGGTGTTAGCGTTTTTATGCTCCAGAGCCTCGGCACCGCCGCCAACCGAGCGGCAAGGAAGCCCAAGTCACGTGGCCGTCATTCGATACAAACTTAAAACGTGCGTGCGTGTGTGCAGAAAGGGCGAGGGGAGGAAAGAATAGGAGGAACGGTGGATGTAGACCTTGCACACTCCCTGTTGGGTATGCAAGTTTCCACACAATCATCAACCTGCAAAGCCATCGCGAGCCGGGATGAGGATGGATGTTGGCTCACGCCGCGTAAAAGCTTGTTTCACCTTATACCCGTCTCATCCCCGCGCAGGCGTAGACGGTCGCAAGGGTAAAGTATTGCTGTTTATATTTGAAACCGGCTTTACTGGGTGGGCCGGGGTAGGCTGCCACCCGAGAAGTCGAAGGAACACGCGCCGATAACGACGTCGAATGCCAACGTGACGGGGCGCAGAAAACAGTATACCTGTGCGTTCAGGTTAATTAAAGGATCAATAACACGGGTGAAACTAGAGTGCTACAGTACACCAGAGATGTACTAGCGTGGAAGTGATACGGAATTCCGGTGTAGCCGTAGGCACGAGACGCAGCGTTGGTGGCTGTATCTTGCGGCGTTGTCATTAACGGAAGCACGTAGGAATTTTATGACATAGGCCTACCATGTTGTGCTTATCTGTTGGCGTGAACGTGCCAGCTGCGACATAATTGTCGCGAGGGGTTTTACGGCGCCAGCTGCATGTTGTAATAAACAAAACCGCACAAAAACTTCGTAGAATATAAGTGTTATCGCGTTTAATTGATCACCCCGCCACATTTGGCGCGACAGGTGGCCCTGTCACCGAATATGTCTTCAGTTGTATGTCTATGCTATCATACAGGCAACAAAGTACGGAGCTGACCACGCTGTGAAGGCGTTCTCCGAAAAGTGACACAAGCATATCCCAGATGAAGCCAACCGACAATGAAGCCAAGGCCTGTGTACAGGAAATCGACTGTTTTACTTTTAATGAAATGTGGACCGCAATCACGAGAATTTATAATTGCATTCCGCACTTAAATAAAGATAATAATTTTCCCCATGCTTTCATTAATGTCAGGTGGCTTCACACGATTGCTACGCTACTATAAATCGTGATCCTCAATCCTCCTTAATCATGTCGTCGTAGGTTGCGACAACCTAATACACAGAGCGGCTCCGCAAGCCTCCTAAGGAAAAAAAAAAAGAAAGAAAGAGCTCCAGTCACTTTTATCAGACGGATGGACAGTCTCTTACAAGATAAATGCACGAGTCAACCCCATATCCTTTATCTTTCTTTCCTATTTCTTTCTTTATTTTTCTTGTTTTATTTCTTCTAACTCAAACGTCCAGCATGAATCATTACGTAAGCAGTGGGAATATGCAGAGCGTTTGAAAATAGTAATTAGTTCATAAACGAGCTGTAGCTGCGATGGCGGCCGAGAGGTTCTTTCCAGTCATATGCGGTGCAGACTAAGAAAGATGGCCTCAATGTAACCGCATGAGCACGGCGTGAGTACACGGAATTCGCATGGCTGGTCGTGGCGATGCGGTGCGCCGGCGAGGTGGTGTTGGGCGGCAGGGTGCGGCAGAACCCGTAGAAAAGATTAAGAAAGGCGATGTTACGACGAGAGGCGAGCATCCTGTAGGCCGAACAAGGATTTTATTGCCGAGGTGCTGGTGGTGAACGAATTGTCAGAATCCACGAATCGCGCAGCCCTGTTCTGAGTCGATTCGAAGGTTGCTTGACTTTTGTGGGTCGTACAACGATCAGGAATACTCAAGTTTAGGTCTGACCCGGTTATCGTAAGCGTGTAGCTTCATGTACGGCGGAACAATTGTTATGCTACGATGTAAGAAATCAAAAGTGGTAAATTGAATTCGTAAAGCGAGTAACATGATGAAACCACGTAAATATGGACAGATCAAAGCCTTGATTTAAGCCTTGATTGAAGCACCTAATTATTTGACTACATGCTCAAGAAGAACATTGCCATTAAATGGCTGGTGAAGTCCATCCTCCAGCGAAATTTCTTTCGTTCAATAAGTGGCTGGCATACAGTTACGCCGACGGCGAAATGGAGATCAGTATTGTTTTGTTGACATTAAGGGACATAAGCTATTCACTGCACCATTCTAGCAGGAGTTGTAGCTCATGCTGAAAGATGGGGACATCAGTGAATACACAGCGTCCATTCAGAGGCCAGTTCTTTTATCCACGTGGTGAAGCACGTTCTTTTCCGAGCACGCTTGACCAAGAGGCCAAACATTTAAAAAAGACGGTAGTAAGAACGCTGGCGATAACAGGCCAGCGCATTGCTGTCGAGGCGTAAAGGGCTAAAAACCTCCTTAATACATCGT
>NC_134569.1:200558626-200633626 GCF_050947875.1 Dermacentor variabilis
ACATGACAGCGTTCACCGCGCAATCAGAGGCGATCGTAGAGCTCAGCCGTCTTGAAAAAGTGCAGCAGTGCCCTTCTGTCCCGCAGCTCGGATGACGGTCTATTACATGGTTCCAGTACTTTTTTTTTCTGTAAACGCTCTGCCTTCCAGTCGGCTCAAAACGACACGCAATGTCTGTCTTTCATTGTTGGCAAAAGGGCAGTAGGCCAGAGCGCGGAAGGGGGAGAGGAGGAAAGGGAGTTGCTTTGAAGTATTCACCTAGTCGACATGTCCATTTCGTCTGTTGCTGAATTTCTGACTGGCTGGGTTGGGGTACACGTCAAGAGGAGCCCCCAGGCAAAGAGCAGTTCAACAGTAGAGGAAATGGATATGTCCGATAGGTAGACACCTACAAAATACCTTGGAGTTTGGAGGACCGCCTTCAAATCACAGAATATGGTCCGCCGATTAAGTGGGTACCGATATATGCAGTTAGCGGCGCGCCTGATTGCCGCGAATTCCCATCCCTCTGGTGTTGTGGCATGGAAGAACTTGAATACAATCGACGCCATTCTTGATGGGATAACGACGGCACCAGAAGAGCTGCTTTTTTAGAACCAAGCCATCTTTATCTACCCGCCACATTCAGAGTACGCCTGATGTAAGTGCTGTAAGGTGAGTTATTCCAGAGCCGCCCGCATTAAGTCGTTCTTCTTTGTAATTCCAAGAATATCAATTCATGGCGACGTTGTCCGACGTCCCACAAGGTAGTCGATGGTCGAGTTGCGGGCGTGAAGCCTGGTGCACGGTGAACAACCACAACGCCGGAAAATGCAGCGCGTTGTCTTCGCGTTGGTAGAGAAGCTAGTTGGCGAGATTGGGAAGCGAGATAAGAAGCGCATGTGAACTTTTAGTGCTTCAGTGGCTATATATGTAGACACCTTGGAGGCAGTCGTTGCGACCGTGAAACTGTGACGGTGGAAGCACATCGAGGAAGGCCGAGAAAGACCCGGAGTGCTTCGGCTTGTAGACTCTGCAGTCCGCGGAAATATGCCTTGCACGTGTTTGACAACACCGGGAGGCTGTAGCGGAGAAATACCCAGAAAATATTTCTGTACAGAGCCAACACGAACTTGAAAAGCTGTACTGTGGAAAGCAGCTTTCACTTCACGTGTGCGACGTGAGGGCTCCAGCACGCGTCACAATCTACGATGACGCCCATAAATTGACGAGTCTTCTTACAGGTGATATGATGACCATAATTACGTGCTTTAGGTATTGCGCATAAACGCGGCTGGTGCATATTTTCCCGTTGAGACTTCTAGCCTTTGTCTCGGAAGGTGAATCAAAGATGCCACTTTCTGATGTCGTGTAGGCATCTGGAGACGGTCACGCCTGATGCCCAAATGTAGATATCGTGTGCGTAAACTGAGCTGCTGACCACCTGTGGCAGTAAGTGTACTACTCCTCCAAGGCCGTGGTTCGAAAAAGCGGAACTCAACCCCCGGCGATCCTCGGAGACCCTACGATAAAGCATAGTGCTCTTTGGTCGGGCCACCTTGGGTGAGAACGAAGACAGATCTTCTTGTGACGAAGCTTCGCATTTAATGAGAGACCAAATACTGCAATATCTAGCGCATCAAGTATTGCGTTATGAGTGGCCAAACCGGACCAAAACAAACCAAATCATTTTATTTCCAGTGCATCCATTGGGGGTCTTCCAGGCAAATGTGAGGGCGACCTAGGGATCGTACAGAAAGCAGCAATGATGACACATTCAGTAAACAGACAAAATCAACGGACTTTACAGCCGTAACTATATTGAATTGATGCTGGCATTATATAAAAGTCAATAAGAAAACAATAAAGTTATGTTATGGCATAACTTCTCCGTACCCACTCAACATGCTATCTATGTACTAAATACAGTATACAGTATACAGTATACAATGAACAATGCAATTTCGCTACAAATGCTTCAAACCCGAGTGACCAACCAAAACTTTTGCTTAGTTCCGGTTTCACGAAAACGGTTCATTTCCGGTTGAAAGGCGGATCTAAAATATAATTGTTCAAATAGTTTAGGACTGGTTCAAGGTGATTCGTATAACCAAAAATATTTACGGGAAAGCAGCACAAACGCATTTTGCACAAATACTCGACGCTGCTGCTAAACTGCACTGTAACATTACGCCTATTTGTTTTTCAGGCCCCACGTAGTTATAGAACTAGGCCGATCCAACACCAGTGCTGGAATGTATGTGAAACGACGCTTCATTGAAGAAGATAGAGAGATAGAGAGATGAGAATATATTGAGGAGACGCAGAGAGTCATTCATCTCGCTACTCTACTCAGGGAGAAAGGGAAGAGGACAGGAATAGGGGACTGAGGTGAAATAATAAAGACAGGCAGTAGTATTCCATTACATACACACTCCTGTTCGAAGGGCCCGTTCACAGCCTTCGATAGGCCTGTGTTAACTAAATATCCTAAAAGGGCCTTGATGGTTCGCTTCGTTGGTAGGTCCAGTCAAGGTGCAATAATACTTTTTTACTGAATGGCCTTTGTCAATTGGCGCTAACGAAGAGGCCAGTGTTTGCCGTTCACAATTATACTGGAGACAAGCAACAATTGCATACGTGCTCGACTGTATCCGGCACTTTTCCCGCATGACAGTCTCGTGAGTCCGCGCGTCGGACACCATGCGAATGTCATCATATTAAGATAACACCTAGTCTGCCCTCGACACAATAAGGTGAAAACCGCACTGACGGTGTTGCTACTTTTAATATCTTGGGAATACGGCATGCATTTACAAATGAGGTAGCATAGTGGAGCCCCAAGTTCAGGCAATGCATGAGTATAAAGCTCCAGAACAGGTGACCAACCTGAACTGAAAACCGTTATTAAGGCGAAAGCCATATGTCCCATGAAGCGAAAAATCCGGCTTCCAACCTCCGGCGTTATCATCCGATGGTGCCAAAACACCCATGACCAAGTGATGACGTCACGTTGAAGGCGCTGCACGTGCTGCGGCTCACACTGCGAAATGCCACGATGAACAGCCACGGCGTTGGAGATGGCCCACTCCCAAAATTGGATTAAAGGAGGTGACAAACTTCAACTTCTGGAGTGGAAGTGACTCGCCATAAGTGATGCCTATCTCCGCCATCTTGCTAGAGGCAAGAGGCCCCAAGTTTCGAAGCTGCTGTAGCAATACGGCAAGCGTGTTTGTCGTGATTAGTGATTGTAGGCTGTTGGATGAGTGTTTATGTGATTGTGGCTTGCGTTCCGAGGGCATTACAGCACTTCAATAGATCATGGCTGCGCTAATCACGTAGAGATGATTCCAGGTATAACGTTCCACTTGCAACATAAGGTGTGGTAATTTGCAACGCCTGTACGCTGTTGCATTTGGAGGCGATCCCACCACTGGCAACCAGTTGTAAGATTCGTCAGACGATCCCACCGCTGCCACCAGCTGTTGCATTTGGAGGCAATCCCACCGCTGCCACCAGTTGTAAGAGTTGAGGAGGACTTTGTGATGACAACTGGAGGTTTATTTACATTATTTACAGTGAGAGTACAAAGAAATTAACAGTCATAAAGTCATTACGGGCCGGCAGCAACTCGGACGCTGCGGCCCGTGGCAAGAAGCTCGAAAGAGATGAATGAAGGAATGCTCCAGGAATGCTCCCGGTCTGAGTCTTTTAAGCACTTCGGTGTCTCCAAGTCACGTCACGTTCGGACAATGGGCGAGCCCGCTCAGGCGACGCGATTTTCGGCCAATCGGCGAGCCCGCTCATGTTTCGTCATTTTCGGCCAATTATAGGCGCCCGTGCGATTGTGTCAAACCCGGCGGAGAGGGTCGCTCCTTGGTCCCCAATTGTCCGAGTGCTTACTTCTCTCTGCGGTCTTGCTTTCCCGGTATGCAACTACCATGACAAAGGTGGGCGGGGGGGATTGCTGCCAGGGCTCCAAGGTGCATTACACCCGTCTTGCCTCTTGTACCCACGTTATCTGGAACAGTGCCAGGCTCTCGCTTCACTTTCGGGAAGAGTCAAGCAGTGAATAGCTCCAGATGCGGCGTACGAGGTGGGAGCCGCCAACTTGCTTGCACGTGCCGCGCCTCGGGAATGTGGTATACGTGTTTCTGCGCTCCTTAATTAGCGTGGCGCGATTCGATGTGGTCTGGTGTACTCGAAGGAGGCTCAGGAAAAGGTCCCGTATCTAACAACGCATGTCTTGCCTACCTTTGCTTCAGTTTGGAACGGTTGGGTAGGTGCTCGTACGTACACGCGTGCCAATATTAAATTTACGCCTTAAATACCCGTCAGCACGTCTCTGCGTGCGGTTTTTATGTATTCCATGCCTGAGCTCCATGTTAGAAGCAGTGGTTGGGATTTAACCGCTGGCTTGCATCAAGTTCGTGGAGCTCTAATACACAGTTGCAAGTGTAGCGCAAGTCCTGTGTACTATACCTCCCTGGTATACGGCGCGTCTGCGTGTATCGCTGGTTTCCTGTTCATTCACAGGTATATGCCAATTAACTCGCCTACAGCAAGAAATCTTGTTGTGATATAACTTGAACACAAGACCTGTTCTGCTCAAGCCCTATCACACAAAAAAGGAAAGAAAAAGATTGCAGGCTGTTATCTAAGGTGTCGGATACATCACATCACTAAGCAAACTAATCGAACGAATTGTGAAGGAATGAGGACGAACACTGCTTTCAAGGCTTAAAAAGTTTAAAACACAGAACGTGACACAGAACGTGAGTTTTAAATTGAGCGTGCAGTGAACCAATATGCACTTAGAAAAGTTGAGCTATTAATTGGGAATGTTTTCTGCTGTTCTTATGTCTGTTTAGCATTTCCGTTACAATAACAATAGCTATCCTAGACGGGATAGGTATATGGCATTAATTACTTTAGGTGCACATCAAATGTAAGAAGACGTTCCAAAGTGCGGGAAGTTGGCCTTGTTGGTGATTCATGACTATAGACACAACGCAAGGCAGACAGAATGCACAGAAGAAGACACACACGGCGTTCGCTCTCAACGTTTTTCGCTGTCGTTGTTGTTGTTGTTGTTGTTGTGGCTGAGAGTCAGCATCCTGTGTCTTCTTCGATATGTCCTCTCTACTTTTCGCTGAGCCCATACTTTACAGTAGGGTTTGAGAACGCAACATCTGGCTTCGGTATGTGAATACAAATTCTTTAGGACACTACCTTTCTCGTGTAGATGAGCTCGACAATGTTTTGTACTACATAATAACGAACACTTGATATGCTATTGCGAATTTAATAAGGTGTCCATCCAGTGGAGTGAGGGCGTTTGTAAAACTACCTGGAGCAGATACAAAAAATGAAGCGCAGTTTCTCCACACGTAAGCACCCATGTGATAGCACTCGGGAATGATAAAAAAAACTAATAAAAGAGGGCTTTAGTCGCGCTCTATAGTCTTGCGTTGGTGAATGGTAAGTGTACTCATTTATTACACGGTGGCTGAAAATCTCACATCAACTATAAGGGGTAAATCACATTTAATCACAGTTATAAGAAAAACGAGTGCAAGGAAAAACGGGAGCAGAAAGACGCTTCATGTTTTAGCTTGCTGAACAGATGGCACCAGATCAATGAGGTTGTCGATTGACAAGCGGCCGCGCCTAAAACAGGCCATGGCGTCAGTATACACGTTGCGCTGGTCGAGGTAACATTTTACCCGTGTAAGCATCAACCTTTCCATTACTTTCTCGACAAAGCTCGCGTGTGCAATAGGAATATTTGATAATAGGTCTAGCGGAGACAACCGGGCTGCAGCTAAGTAATCAGCTGGCTACATTTCTATTCGTGCAGAACGGTAACACACTAGCATTCACTGCAGTGATCGAGGAGGGACTGGCGTGGGGGCTTCCTGGTCAAGATGGCACAAGGCGGCATACGATATACCGCCGGGACTGGAAGGCCACGACCGTCTTGAGGTAGCCAAACCTGCTTGAAGTTCCTTTATGGAAAACGGCACATACACATTTCAGTTCTGTATTTCAGGGATATTGAGCGGAGCCCAGGAGAACTGTCTCGCCACCTTCATACAAAATTCGGCGACGGCGTCAACTTCTGTGCGGCTTAGGTGGAAGGCCAATACATAGAAGGGGTGACGTTGTTGAGGGGGAGAAGATCCAGTAAGTTCTCGACAGACACGACAGTGGCCTTCGAGGGTCAAGGGACTGGAAGCTAGCGCTTTCAATGCTGGGCCTGTAACTTGACCATCTCACGCTTCATTTTCTTCTGCATGCGCCTGGCGAGCCTGAGGTCGAGGATCGAATGCGTGCGTGCGTGCGAGCACGCGTGTGTTTGTATCGTCTTTCAGCTCACCGCCGAATTGCCCGAAGCCACTCCAGTCCCGCATGAAAATCCGACATGCCGGTTAACATTTAATGTCTGAAAGGTGAGTGTTGAAACCTTGCATTGTTTGTATGCTGGCATCCTCTGTGTTGAACTGGCCCGTTTATACACGTCTCGTTGGTAAGTAGCCGAAACGTTTGCGAATGAATTTGTTGTGAGACTATTGAAAAAGAGGTCGGCTTGAGGTTCTTTATGCCGAGACAAGCTGGGATATGGTTTCCGTCACGAGTTGAAATATCTGCGATCCAGTGGATGCTACAATGTAGGCTCTGTGACGCTAAAGCTAAGTCTAAGCAGATGATGCATGTTGGGCCGCGGAATTAAGTCGGGCTGCGTCGTTTAATAAACAATTAATGTCCATGGTCAAAAGCAAATGATGCAAATACGTGTGCCTTTAGTATTTTTCTTTGCACTTCCCAAAAGCGGATTATGGCCGTTAAAAATTCACCGACGATTATCCATGGAGTAGAAGTCACTGTAGTTATGTCGGTTAACTTGTAGCGGTTGAATCCCCTCTACGAGAAAAGATAAGCTCCTATGATCGTGAAAGAAAACCTCTTATACTTGATGCGTGGACACACGTACTTATTAGTGAGGCTGAACCACGTGGGGAACAAAGATCAATTCCTTACTGACATAAACGATCACTTTGCTTCTATCTGCGCACGCCGGAGACATGATCGATTCATATCCAGACATTATGATAGGCTTGTTAGGTGAGGTTAACAGATGGCTAGAATGAGAAACCAATTGACAAGAACAAACTGTCGAAAATTGGAAATCTTTAATTTAGGCCCGCGCATGCCATTGAAATACCGAAGCGCTCGTCACCGTTTCCCGGAAAGGTCTAAGTGCAAGTGGACCAGAAGCCACGATCATACCGAAGGCTTGCAAGGCCTGGTTCCAAGGTGTCCAGAGCTTGCAGTACGCTGCGAGCTAGCGGAGGGACACTTCGCTGAGGAGTGTTCGAAGTGCGCTCATTAGTGATACCAAAACACTGAGAACTTGTACGTCTTCGCCTTGGAGATCATCAGGACCAGATGCAGAATTTTCCGGCGAATCTTGCATTTGCTCTTTAGGAGAGCACTGCAGGCCAACCCAGATCCGCTGCTGTTTTCAGCGCCTCTCCATGTTCTCGGCTGTCTGAATGTAATGAGTTGGATGGCGGCAGCGGCTGTCGCGATGGGGAATCCCGGCACAGTGCTGGAGTAGGAGAAAATCGGGACGCTGCAGAAGGGGTAGCTGTATGCCTCGGCCTTTGTCGGCGAAGAGGAGCGTCGTCATCATCGTTTTCCGACGACGTCGGCGACCTTCTGGTGTGCCGAAACGTAGCGAACCATCTGCTTCAATACGCTCCATTCTTTCGTGAATAACGGGCGGTCTTGCGATGAATCTTCACGGGATCTATTGCAGTTAGGACATTTCAGCACAGTTTTCCCACAGGATTCTGCATTGTGGATCTCTGCGCAACGGAGGGCAGACCTCCGAGTTCTGGCAACCTCCACTCGCATGGCCCATTGCCAAACATTTGCAGCACTGAAGTGGTCTAGGTACAAACGGACAAACTGCACCACCAAAATGTCCCGCCTTCACGAACGATGGTAAAGAAAACTCACGCAACGCGAGTTGCCAATGCGGGAAACCAGAACAATGGTCAGAAGAAGGTTTGAGCAGCATAGGAAGGTCGTCACAAGGAATGGGATCGTCGACGTCGCAGATAACGCGCGTCACCTTGTCGTTGTGGAGCGCGAAGACGGCACGGAACTTGATGCCAGCGAGGCGCGTGACAATGCTCATAGCATGCATAACATTCGCGCGTTCAAGGACCATGGTCGAGACATTCTTGCGAATATGCTTGATTTCATTTGGCAGAAGCATCTCAAGTCCTACTGCGATGATTTCACGGTTCAGTTGCCTTAAGTTGTCCTAAGAAGTCACCGGTACAAATAAGATGAAGTAGCCTTTGGAAGCCTGAGCATGCTACACAGTCTACGCAGTTGAAGCCAGCGAAGTAGCAAGTGATATGTTAGCCTTTCGGCGCAGAGCAGGCACGAGAGAGAGAGAGAGAGAGAGAGAGAGAGATGAGGAGGAGGAGGAAAGGCAAGGAGGTAAACTAGATATTAGTCTCCGGTTTGCTGCCCTAAACTGGGCTTAGGAGATTGGGGTTACAAAGAGGACAGAGAGGAGAGGGTTAAAAAATGCACACACAGAGACAAACACGCGAAGGACGTTCCAGTTACAGACGTTCACAGAGGCCGGTAGATCGCAACAAGCGCAGTAGCGCCTGCACAGCCTTCTTCTGTGACGTTAGGTCCTGTCAATGGAGTAGAATTCCTTCTACCGATAATGGTCGGTCGTCCAGCTGGTTGAATTCGTGACGAAGGTATCGTCCGAACCCTTACTGCTAGCAGAGTTCGGTGAACTCACTGTCGGCATCGCTCGATCGGTTATTCCGCTTCATCTACGTGGCCGACGAAGGTCGGGAGGGTGTGCAGCCAGGTCTACATCTAGCGTGGCCAGTTAGGCTGCTGATGCCTTCCTGAAGAGCATGAAATATCTGCAAGAAAACTAGGACACGCTGAGCGCAGCCTGTTGGAAGAGCCACAATTTGTCGTCCTCCTGCAAATTTACAATTGCCGCATATATATTGCAGGGATCATCACTGAACCAGTTAGCAATATCGAAAGCACGAGCTGCGATATTGCACGGCGAGCATTTAATGTGCCCACCTCCCCTTCCTGCCATTCAATATATAAGGGCAAAGCTATTCCAGGTATATATAGGGCAGCAGCTTGGGTGACATGGTCGTAGGTCATAACAGCGGTATTGTGTTGAGCGCTTCAGCTTATCTCATACGTAAAATAAACAAACAACCTCAGAAGAAATGCCTAGTCATTATTTATTTACTAGTATACCAGACACAGCACTCTGACTCTTGGAACAGTGAAGAGAGCATGGAACGCGTATTGTTCTTTTTTTATCATTGTTAGGGCATCGAACGAGACATTATTCGGACTGTGTTCAAGGAACTATATCTTAGAGGTCTTCTTCCAGGACAAAGATTCTTGGATCATGGTTTCATGCGTCACAGGGCTAGAAAGCAACGCGGGCATTTCTACAATCCACGAAATCGATGCCCCTCCGTGACTAATTGTAGGCATAATGGGCAGCCCGATGTGTTCACCATGCTAGCGCCTCCTCAATCTCCTTTCCCCCCTTTCTACCTGCGTAGGCTAGCAGACCGGGCACAAATATTTTCTGCCTCCCCATCTTTACTTTCTCTCCTTCTCTTCCTTCTAAAGATTGGAATAAATTGTATTTAATTAGAATACGTTCGACTGAAAACAATACCAACTTAGAACCGGCCAGTAGAGAGGTTCTAAGTTCTAAAACAGGATTCGCGAAAGGTTCGCAAAACCACTTTCCATGTTCTCAAGAGTGTTCGTGCTCGGACATTGTATTCCCTCATAACATACACAACTCAGTGTACCTTTCAGCAGAAAAAAAAAACAAAGGAAAGTGCGGTACACGCATTTAAAGAACGGAAAGAACACAACGCAATAAAACGAACGCCCCTTTGTTGAAATAAACCAAGAGCCTGTGGAGAGAAAACCATCGTGCCAACAAGACGAACGCGCTGCTGCGAAGGCGCCATCTGGAAAACAATAGGCGTCTTCATGAGAGAGAGAGAGAGAGAGAGAGAGAGAGAGAGAGAGAGAGAGAGAGAGAGAGAGAGAGAGAGCAGCAGATCGCCGCCAACTCTGCGGCTACTCTTCGAGCTTCCGCTATCGCCGAATCTTGTTTTACTCATTTTTCTTTGGCGTCGCGATGGCCACGAACGAGCGCAAACGCATACCGGAACCTATACGACCAGAGCCATCCTGCAGAAAACGAAGGAGGCATGGCGCAAAAATCGTGGAAACAAGCAGGAAAGCCCAACTTATGACGACTGGAGGGACGGCGCGATAGAACTGGCGGCTATAGTGGCGCAGAAAAAAAAAAAAAGACGAGAGAAGAAGACCGCGGGGCCGTTCTTCTTCGCAGATTGTTTCTGTCACGAAAGACTCCCACCCTCGCCTCCCTGTCTTTCCTTTTTCCTTTCCCGCTGCTTCTTCTGTCGCTCCCTGCAGAAGAGAGATGTACACGCTCCTATACCGTCCTCTCGGTTGTCTTGCGTGTGCTTCTTGCCCTGTTGTTCACACCCGCTGGTTTTCTATTAGCCTCATTTTCTTTTTTTTCCCCTTTTTTCCCAGATCCTTTACGTCTTCTCATTTCCAGTTGTGCCGTTTGCCGCTCTTTCCGCACACTTTTCGTTCTTTCTATCGCGGCGCTCTGTCGTTCTGGGGCACAATAAATACGCGCAGCGTATATAGAGCCGTATATATCGCGTTTCAGGCGACGTGCCATCAATTCTTTCCCCTTCCATCGAAGCCCTCGCGAGAAAAACAAGCGGGTCATCGTGGCTGTCGCCTGCGTGCTCGTGCGTGGTTCTATGAACCTCTTCGGTGTTTCGCCCTTCAAAGGTGGAACACTTTCAGGACCTCTCGGCATACAGGCCTCCAGCGACTGTAGCGGCCGATAATTCCACGTGAAGCGCGGCGTAGTCCTGACTACTCCAAGGGGTTCGGCGGCCTTCCCTCATGGCGCAGCCAAGGGTTGTTCAGAGACGGGTGCAGGCACGGTGCTTCAGTACGCAGAATTGTAGCGTACATGGTGGCGACCACCGTGGAGTTGCTAGAAAGAAATCTGCCGCTAGTGTATATAACGGAACTGCAGGCATCTGCGCCTCGGCCAGCATCAGATGCGTACAGTGCGTGCATTATCCTAAACTTCGCACTTCCGGCTTCAAACGGCTTTGTAAATTTGCTGGTCGATGCTATTCAGCATTAATGTTGCGATATAATTGCTACAATTCGCAATGACTCCGTTTATGTACCGAGTCCCCTATTGCCTCCGTGGGTATATAAACTATAATTTCTTATGGGATTAGACAAATAAACGCAGATAAAGCGTAATAAATGGAGTCGCAGGAACTATTGAAGCCACAAGAACAAAGGTTACACCAACCTATGCGCTAACCATCATTGTTCACGCTAATTCAACGATCGCAGCACCAGACTTCCCTCGAATAATCTCTGTAGGAGACCCGGGGCGGCAGCGCGTATCAAATTGCCCGACAGGTACATGGCGGGACAGGTGCAGCGTCTCTGCTGCGCTTCGTGCAGCTTATCGCAAATGCTTGCATATACGTCGCACACGTCTGCATTCTATTTCTCTAAATTATATATATTTTTTTCTTACGCGCCAATGATTCATCCCTCAAGTTTTGCCGAGAGGTACAGGTCCTAATGAGCTTCTATATTATAAAGCTTCAATGTACATGTGCGTGTCCATGCGCGTATGTACGAATTATGTGTTGATGTGTTCGCGGTGTATGTCACCTCACCTTTCACTCAAAGTCAGGTGAAGCACGCAAAAGAGAGAGAGGACGCAGAGACTTGCTAACCTGACTGCATGCAGTAGTGGTCAGGGTTGTGATTCGGGCTCATTGGGTTGGCATAACCAAGTGGAAGCGTACATTTAGACTAGCACGTGGACAGAGAGGAAGAACAAGGGGACACACAGGCAGCACGAACATCGACGACGATTTATTTTTGGGAAGCAACGACAGCTGTACATTTTACGTGCAGTAGCGCTCTCGTTGCTTTCCGCGACAGCGACTTACAAGGCGAAGGGGAAGGATGAAAACTCGATGGAGGTTTCAGAACTCCACTTTCACAGTAAGTATACAAAGAAAAAAAGAAAACAAAGTCGGGGAGGCTGCCCACAGCACGTCTACGGTTGGCTACTTGGGAGGAAAATGGCAAGGCGAGAAACGAGCCTAAGTACGGAATGTGTACAGAGTAAACAGGAAGGCTGTGTGCACATACGCTGTCACACAGCCTATGAAGGCGTTACACACAGTGCACAGTAAGCTGACGAAGCTTACTTGCGAAGCGGCAGAGCGCACGGGCACAGCTTACTTTGACAAGAGAGGCTAATTCGAGGATGCTTCACGCAAAATAGCACACAACTTTCAACTGGCTCGCTTAACAGAGCCCCCATTCCAGGAACGGGAAGTTAGCGTCACCCATGCCTTTTCAATAGAATACTCAAACTGTAGACAAGTTATTTTTGTTCCTCCTCAATGTTTTCCTTTGTTGTTAAAGATATGGCGGCGATATCAAGGTCGCTTGTACGTGTCCTTGTACTATATGTTTTGTGGCTTCCTGGACTACGTTATAATAACCTGCAGAAGTTTACATGTTTTCGTACTCTTCTGGCTCGTTTTCGATCCTTTTCATGATTTCGCTTTGTTTTCCATGCGACGAGGCGTAGCCGGTGCCACCTAAAGGCGCCAATCTATCCCATAATGTTGTGTCATTAAAGAAAGGACGCATCCTTTGGTATCTTCAGCCACCTACACGCAGGCACAATACTACGCTCTAATGCAAGCAAACTTAAACCATTTGCGCAATTTTCCCCAGTCCGGATTAGTAACGAGATGTGATGAACAACATAGCTCGTGCTTTCATTTTTTACAGTTCTGATTTAGAATAACACGCCTTTTTTAATTCTATGTCACTACTGTCTGCTTCACCGAATGAGCGGTACTGGAGACGCAGTAAGCAAAGTACCGCTGGGGCCCATTAAACGGTGAAAAGAATCAGTTTCATATAACCTTGAACAAAGTCAACATACCGCTACATCGTCAATTTGGCCACATGGCAAACCTTCGCTATGGCGCTCTTGCGACGAGGACATATCGTCGAATACACGGTCACATTTTAAAGACT
This sequence comes from Dermacentor variabilis, assembly GCF_050947875.1. NCBI lineage: Eukaryota > Metazoa > Arthropoda > Arachnida > Ixodida > Ixodidae > Dermacentor > Dermacentor variabilis. Next base: position 200,571,851 of record NC_134569.1, read on the forward strand.
GTGGCACGCCTCATGGCAACGCATTTTCGAGGCTCTACAGTATAAGCAATAAAAGTGCACCTTTAGAATCTGCAGCCAAGGCCGAGTAGGTCTCTCACGTATCTAGAAGAGGCGTTTTTCAAATTTCCATCTTGATACCGTTATTGTCTTTCCAAGTTTGCGCAAGAAGGTACTGTTGGACACGTTTTCTCCGCTCAAGAAGGCCGTAGGCATTATTCTACACGTATTTTACTGCATTGTCACTCTTACAAAAATTAATGCGAAGGAAGACACATCGAGGTCATGGTTGATGTCCATGTAAATATCAGGCACCATCATCGATGAACTTTGATATAATCCAGTCGGCGAACGAGTCGAGTGAGAAACATATAAACTTTCCTATATTACAACTGTCTGCAAAGCAGAATGCAAGAACGTTGGAAATAAATTGTACTATCCTCGAAAATAATGCTACGCGAGAAAAGTTCCCAGCACTGTTGTATACAGTGTTTGTTTTTTTCAGAGCGAAGCTCTTAGGCGTCCGTTTCCGCGGCGAGCGTCGGCGTTGTCCCTCGGCGTAACCAAGCGCACGAGCATAGCGAAAGATAAACGAAAACATGGATCGTAGCGTGAGAAGTAAAGCGTAGTACCGTGCAAGGTTTGTGACAACCGCTAAGAGATGGCGCCATAGAGGCACGCCTTCTAAAACCCCTCAATCTCCAAAAGCAGCGCGAACCACTTCCCTCCTCCTCCACTCCTCGCCTCGACAGAGGCGCCGCCTATATTGTCCCTGCCGTAGCACACGACGGCTAACGCGCTACGGGAAGAAATCCGCGGAAAAGTTTGCTCGAGCCCTGCGGAGCAGTTTTTGAGGTGAGATTTTGCTTCGTCAGTCGGTAACTGGCTTTAATAATGTCGTGCTGGAACTACGCAAAAAATAGAGCAAATGACCACCATTTAAGGCGTAAATACCCCGCACGTTTAGAGTTCGTGTTGCTGAAACAGGACGCATGCACACGGTGTGCTCAAACACGCGCGTAATTACCTCAGTTTGAAGTTTTCACTGGGTGAAAGTATGTGCACGTGCTTTCGTAGGGTTCATTTACGTACCTGCTGGATACTTTTGTTCGGCCGGCGCGTGAGAGATACCAACTATCTGGGGCCAGCAATGTCTAGCAACAGGCCCGCTTCTCCGCGCTTTTTACACATGTGTGTAACTCATGCACGGGTTGCGGCGGCCATGAGCAACGTTTTCACACGTAGACTGTAATGATAATTTCAGCAACGTACCAGCACATGAAATCGTTATTTATTTATTTATTTATTTATTTATTTATTTATTTATTTATTTATTTATTTATTTATTACAGTTCAAGTGGTTGGAATTTGATAGCAAGATCGAATTTGATGGAACAACTGGACAGAGGTTCCCAAAATAATTATCCTCCCCCTCGCTCATTAGCACCAGTAACACATTTGCTGAAGTGCTCATTTTATATCTGTATACTACGTGCGTCTGTATTCTTCTGGGTTGTAAGTTTTCGCAGGGAAGTAGTGTTGTTTTAACTGGAACACTCAAGGCACACAAGAATGAGAAAAAAAAATGATTCTTGGGTTTTACGTGCCAAAACCACGATCTGATTATAGGCACGCCGTATTGGGGGACTCCGAATTAATTGCGACCGGCTGGGGTTCTTTAATGTACCTCCAATAGACGGCACAGGGGCGTCCTTGAATATAGCCCCATCGAAATGCGGCCGCGACGGCCGCTATTTGATCTCGCAACCTCTCGCGATCAATCCGTCTGCGCGTAGTTTCGTCGCAGTGGGCCAGTAATGGCGGTCGGAGCGCGCTGGAAAGAAAAAAAAATATACAAAAGCGCGACGCGTGCTTCCACGTGGTACAGACTGGACAATGGGGGAGCGGAGGAGGCTGGGGACACAGGAGGCGTGGAGGAGGAAACGCCGGGGAGAGCAGGGAGGCGGAAAGATCTAAGAATGACGCTACTTTTGGAAAATTGAAGGGCTTTAGCGCCGTCGTCTGTTCACCGATGGCATGCGCCGAGCGCGTCGCGCGATACCAAATGCGTAAACAACGCGCTGCGTGAGCGGACGTCTGTTTGCGCCGGCTGCTATGTATCGCGCCCACGCATCACCCACGCGCTGTGCGTCGTGATCTCCCGACTAGCCAGGCAGTCAGGCAGTCGCGTCACACTTCACTCCGTTTGCGACGTGCCGCACGAGACAGATTGTGCGCGTCAGCAAATATATCGCGAAGAAGAAAAATGTGCTAGCTCTCCCGCAATCGAGAGTAGATGTAAGCATGAAATGCCAACTGGCAAAGCAGATTGGTTGGAGACAATGCAAGCCACAACCTTAAAATGGGTGCAGTGCATGTTCGCAAAGGCATACCATACCCCACCACACCACGCCATACTGTGCGCTGGTCCATATGAACGCTGTCCAGCTAGAAGAAGAAAACCGGTTGAAGGCCGCACGACAGGCAGCGAAAGACGCCAAGGAGACGGAGTACACTGCCGGGCTAAAAAAAGAAAAGCACATAAGGAGGCGCCACGCAGCGTGGTGCCATCTCTTGAGGCGACTGGTGACTTAAGACGCAACTGGCCGACCACTGGCGTTCAAACGAGCACAGGCAAACTTGTCTCAGCGCCAAAAGATGACAATGAAATGTACGGTGCTCTGTATTTGCCGTTTTATTGGAAACGACCAATAATGATTCAGAGTACTAGGAGTTACAGCTTGAGTAATATGGCGAACAAACATTAAGAAGAACTCGGAAGCAATATTTTTACGCAGTAACTAGTGTATGTAATGCGGTCCTATACAGAGGGTTGAAGGCCAGAGACCGCATTTTCTTAAGTTTTAACTGGTTGCCCGGATGATCTCGTTCTGTTCTCAATCAAAGAAACTTTATTTCGCAACTTTACAAGGCGAAAAAGGTGGCCGAAGAAAAAGCTACTACACTGCAGCTTGATTGGGCTCCAGCCACCCATCAGCAATGGAGACGAAACACATTTAGCATTACTAAACTTTCATAAAGAAGCTCTGTACCAGACATACAATGAATCCAAGATTACATTACAACAAAACACGCCTCTTTAAGGACATGTAGGAAGTAAGAATGAAATGGAAAGACTAAGTACTCATAATATACATACATAATACAATGGCAAGACACAACAGAACAATTTTTTTATTGCGTTAATAAACTTCTTATGTCTTTCGTCGTTAACGTTGTGATGTCAATATTTAGCGTGCCATAGTGCTTTAATGTCGTTGGCAATGTATGCCGAATTCTCTGTTGGCCGTCCTGTGTGCGCGAAAAATGAACGTGCCATGGTGGTTGATACCGAAAAGGATATGTTGTCGGGGTGTGCTCAAGTTGTGAAATATCGAGAAAAGCATCTAATCTGCCCTGAACTGCTTTCTTATAGGAACACAGTACAGTGTGAGTGTACAAAGCTCTAACATAAAGGATTTTATATTTTTTTCAAAAAGAGGCGCGGTGTGTTCCAAATAAGAAGCACTTGATACCGCACGGACTGTCCTTTCTTGCACTAAAACAAGTTTGTGTAGGTTATGAGCTGTAGTGTTACCCCAAACTAGCAAACAATAACACAAATAAGAACTAAATAGGGCATCATAAAGCGATCTTCTAATTGCCACCGGGAGATCCTGTCGGCGTCTATTCATTATGCCCACTCTTTCGCTTAATTTAAGCAATAATGACTGAATGTGCTGGTTCCAGGACATATCTTCATTAAATATAATGCGAAGTGTTATTACACATTTTTCAATCGAAACATTGAACGGGCCAAGCATAAGGGAATCAGGTGTGTGTGTGTGAAAACATTTATTGGAATGAGGTCCGGAGGCTCGACTTCTTAAGTCAAGGCGGGCCGCTCCCACGTTGGCACTGTCAGGCCAAGCCTTTCAGCGACATCATGGACCCTCTGGACGGCCCTTAGTTGGTCCTGAAACAATGGGCTTTGAATCCTTTTCTCCCACTGTGTCCATTCTTCAACGAAGTTGGGGAGAGTCGCGGGGCACCCCGCCAGCATATGTCTGATTCCAATGATGCCATTACAATCGTTGCAGTCCATCCTAATCTCCCTCTCTGGATATATTTTATTAATGGTGTACGGTGTGGGATATGTACCTGTTTGCAATAAGTGCAGTGAGACTGCCTGAGCCCTGTTCAGTTTTGAATGTGGCAATGGGAATTGCCTGCGTCCTAAATAGTAGTGTTTGGTAATGTCATTTTGTGTTATTAAATGATCTCTAGATTCCCTGGCTTGATGGTGAACGGCTCGGTTGTGACTGTCACGGTTAGCAAGTCCTCGTGCCAAGTCATGAGCAACCTCATTGAGGTTTATCCGAGTCTCGTCCACTTTTCCCATATGCGCAGGAAACCATCGAATTTCAGTTCTCATAATCCCAATGTTTGCAAAAAGTTTCGCTGCAACACCAGCTACGTAGCCTTTATCAAGACACTTTATAGCGGATTTCGAATCACTGTAAATGCAGGCCCACTTATTACTCCTGATGGCTAGAGCAATTGCCACTTGTTCCGCCACCATGGGGTCCTTGGTAAAAATAGTGATAGCATCTTGCACCTTCCCTTGATAATTTGAGACAATGGCCGTATATGCTTCTTTACCTTTCACCCAGGCTGCATCAACTACAGCTGCCAATTGGTTCTGCTGTTCTATTTCCTGCAAGAGTGCTTTAGCTCTTGCCTTTCTCCTTTCGAAATTATATTCTGGATGCATGTTTCTGGGGAGAGGGTTGGTTCTGATCTTGTTCCTAACGTCAGTCCTAAGTTCTACTTCAGGTACCTTAACCAATGTTCCTAACGCACGAAATAACACACACTTTGTTTTCGATTCGTTCAGTGTCAAATAATTTGTCTTGCACCATTCGTTCACTGTAGAACAAAACACATGTGCCTCGACAGTAACGTGCGCTAGATCTTTTCCTGTAACGTGCACTAGATCTTTACGTTTCAAAAAACGTAACTTGCCTGGATAGTCTCGCTTAAGTGCCCAGATAACAGCTCTGGCTTTTGGCTCGTCACCTGAAAGTCGCCTACAAAGGGAGCTAAAAGCATTTCGTGTTTAACACGTATGGAGCTGCCCTCAACTTTCGCATTAGGGAGTATCATAATCATCGGTAATTTTTTTAGAGCGCAGCTCTTAGGTGCCCGTTCCTGCCGCGAGCGTCGGCGTAACCTAGCGAACGATCACAGCGAAGGATGAAAGAGCGAACGCGGAGCGCAGCCAACACCCTCTATAGAACTCTTGTCTACGTGGTGTTGGCGCAGTGGGGGTGACAGACGCGAGGAGGAAAGCGGAGAAGGAGCCTGCAGCGGTACCATGAGGCGGAAAGCGGAGGAGGAGGGTATGGCGAAACCGCGAGAAGAAATGCATACTGCGGCGACAGTGGCTACGAGATGGCGCCAGAATAGCGTGCGTCGTCTGGGAGGTCTGTCGGCGGCGGCTGCTGTGAATCGCGCCCCCGCGTCACCCACGCGCTGGCTCTCGCGATTTCCCGATTAGCGAGGCAGACGCGCCGTACTTCGGTCCTTTTGCAACGTGCCGCACGAGACAGATTGTCTGCGCGAACCAATATATCGTGAATTCAAAACACCTAAAGGGCTGCGTTCAATTTCGCATTAGAGAATATCGTAACCGTCGGTCATATTTTATTCACCCCAACCGAAACAACAGACATCAAATTATTCGTTCAAATAACCTGATTATGCAGGCCCCGCCACGAAACGAGGCTAACTGTCCAAAGCCCCTCTGACGTATAAGCATGGCGTAAGATAACACTGACGATGCCAATCCCTCTTCCCACGATCTTATTTTGATTGGAACTATACCAGTCCCGGTTAAATGCATACTCACTGCAGCTACAAGGACAGAGACAGACCCCTTTATCGGGTCGTGTTGTCAAGTTTCATCTTACGCCACCTTACTATATGTAACAGAGAGGGGGGCTTGTTGTTGTATTGCGAGCCGCACTTCGCAGGGCTGCGTGCGTAATCACGTAAATTAAACGAATAAATTGACGACGGTCATTTTAATTTACACAGCCGTTTTCAAATGTTGAAACGCGAAATTAAGGTTTTATGACGATTCCCGTCAACTTTCGAATTTATACATGAGCCGTAAAGTTTGTAACTCGGAAGCAAAACATGTAATTAGTTTAGTTTTAGCCATTCCTAATGTCCGTCTCCGCTGGCAAGCAATCTGCAACGACGCGAGGCTTTTTCTTAACAAAAATGTTCAAAATAAACAATAATACAAAACACACACGCACACATAATATACCGTGTGTTTCGGTGAACACTTTCAAGGCTTTTTAAAGATTGTCTTTGGTAGACAGCACAATTATAGTGCATGAGCTGGTGTACTCGAAGAGGCGGACATTACTTGCACAACATATTGAAATAAATAATCTACAAGCTATCAGAAATTCCCTAATTAAATTCTTAACTAATTAACTTATGGCACATATTGCAATTGATCAATTTTAGCCGGGGAGTTCGCAAGGCTGATCCACTTGGAACGAATTCTCAGGATGACAAGTCAGCGGAACGACAGTCCATTTCAACCCCAAGTTTGACGGTGTATATCTCGTAAATGGTTTCATCCACACAATTCCTTTAATAGCGCGAAGCTTAGCACCGCGAATAAGGCCCTCTGCGCAGATGTTCTTCGGTGGAACCGGCCTATATAGAGATTTCAGTTCTGATAGTTGACTGTCGAACTGGTTCACCGCTCTGCATGTATAATTTTCCTCTGGGCACTATAGCGTTGGCAGAGACAGATAATGTGTGTGAGCGTCTCTTCACAGCTGCATGTGTCGCACGTGGGGCTGTTGGCCACTCCAATAAGGAAGGCATAATTGCCTACGCTCCAACCGCTTAAGGCCGCTGCCAAGTGACAACTTTCTTCTGAGCCGGCACTGATCGGTACAAGCAGCGTGACATGTCTCGAGCGATCACTTTCGGGAGATTTCACGTGACTCGGCAACGGCTGCGTCGGCGTACACGACCGACAGCTTTCCTGGTACTGCGTCAAGCTCGCTATCACAGTGCCAGGAACGCGGTCGCGCGCATACTTCGACCCGTCCGGTGGCGAATATTGCGATCGCATCCCTGGAAGTGATCACTCGAGAGCACCGCGCCGGGCCGCAACTGAAGACGGTTTTCGCTGTGCAGCGAAGACGGCCATTATAGTGATAGGCCTTGCACAGTGATAAGACGAAGCCATGCTTCGCGAGGCCTTGCTGAGGATCCGCAGCTGACGATCACTTCAAGCCTGCTGAGCGCACTACACGCGCTAGGCTAGTGTTCCGCAAGAGCCTTATTTTTAATACGATCCACTTCATCTTTCGTTTGCTGCGTCCTCCTTCACCGCGACGCTACCGTTGCCGACAGAATAGGCCACTTAGCTTGGCGGAACGGTTGGCACAAAAAGAAGAATGGAAACTGAAACTGAACGCTAAAGGTACTTTCCGCGCATCAGCCTTCAATTCGATGTCACTGCACCGGCGTTCTCACCAACAATGACAACTGGCACGACTCATGGTAAAAAAATTCACTGAACATTACGATTCTCCCTAATGCGAAATTTGAGCGCAGCTATATACGTGTTTTGATTTCGAAACATATTGACTAAAAGAATTCGAGAGAGACATGTAGCAGAATCGGCAATTGTAGAAAATCTGACCCACGGGTCAAGAGCGCCGGCTTTTACACATGACTCGTCGAAGGTTCCAGCGCAATCGTTGGTCCCGCGTGGCTGCCAAAAATACCACACAATTTGCGTCGCGCATATAATCAGATTACAAAACAACCACAAACCATGACAATCGAAACAAACGCGAACGAGACCAAGCCAAGCTTACCAAATAAGCGCGAGCGAGAGCTGACACGAGCAGACGATAGTAGGAAACGAGCGGTCCGGCTGAGACCAGATACGAGTATGCACCGAGCGGTAGGGCGGGTCCGCATGACACCAGTTTCCCGCGCTTACGTCACGTGGCCGCTTTTATTGGCCACTGTTGCGTACTCCAGGGTAGCGTACCGTACTGCTGCCGAGAAGTAGCGGCGCCTGCCTAACGAAGCTCGACCGACATTACTTATTGGGTAGCGTGGCGTTGTCGGCGGGCTGCAGGCATCCGGTAGATCACGGCGACCAAGCAGGGGCGAGAGGATTTGCTAGTGCGAAACTTGCACGGTTCATTCAAAGGTAGTTGAAAGAAAATAAGAAAAGCATTAAGTATGAAGTCTCATGTCTGAAGTCTGAAGTATGAAGTCTATCAAAGTACATTTCGGAGCCCCTCAAATAGGCTCTCTACAAGTGTGGGCGGGATCTTCCTTCCGCCGATGACACGTGAAAGGCACGGAGAGAGGGCCCCTCCTCCTGCAATATCGAGCACGAATAGGAGAAGTCGATCCTCTTTTCGACGAATCCGGGGAGAAGGTCGGGTGAATGACCCCTCCGGCGCCGTGGGGTCAGGCCAAAAGAAGGTGCAGGGGATGAGGTAAGCACACACGATGCCACGACCATGAGAGGAGGCGAAGAGGTCGCTCGTGGGCTCGGGCTCAGAGGTAGGTTGAATGACCTCTCGCCACGTGGTGTCAGACGCCAACCCAAACACCACGTGGTCGTATTGAAGTGGCCGCTTTCATTGGTCTTCGCCGTTCACGGCTCGCATCTTTCATCTCCCGCTCTGTGTTTGCTCTTTCATATTTCGCTGGGCTAGTCCGCTTGATTACACCACCGACGCCGTCAACTCCAACGCTTGCTGCAGCAACGGGCGCCTAAAAGCTGTGCTCTAAAATCTGAGGACACCGAAGCACTGATGAGTTGTGAATGCGAAAGCATTAGTCACCAAATGAACGCGGCTGAGCAGTCCTTCGAGCTATCACCGACAAGGAACTCGCGGATAACACAAACTTCCGAGAGTGAGGGTGATTTAGCGTCGTGGAGATGCCCTCTCCTCTCCCGAAATACCTGGTGCGCTACTGCGGCAGCAAGTGTTCCCTTTCGCCCGCTCTGCTCCGTCGAGGCGTGCTCGTGACGTGGCGTCGCAGCCAATGGGAATTTAGGTGTCGTTTCGCTGCTACAGACGCCGGACGCCGCATTTTCTCCCCACTGAGCCATTTGACGCTTTTGCATCAATAAGATAGATTGATGAGCAGACTGCTGTCCTATCACGTGAGCTTTGGACAAATCAGTGCTGCGAAGAGGCTTGAGGCAGACGAATGGGTGAAGCGTAGTATTTGAACTGCATAAAGGTCATGCAATTTTCACAGTCACGTTAATATGCTACCTTGTGCCGTTTGCATAATTTCGCTATCCTTTCAGGAGCACTGACATTCAGAAGATTATGAGGGATACTGTGGACCAGCTGCCTTTGTGTGCGCAGAAATTCAGATTGCTCGTGTTCTTTTGCATCGTGTTGCATTTGCTGCCCCTTCCGGTGGCAGTTGCTAGCTGCTCCTCGCTTTCCCTTCCTTATCAAGTGTGAACAACAACAACAACAACAACAACAACGACGATAATAATAATAATGATAATAATAATAATAATAATAATAATAATAATAATAATAATAATAATAATAATAATAATAATAATAATAATAATAATAATAATAATCATTCGGTTCCTCACAATGAGACAGCTCGCTAAATAATTTACGCCATGCTGGTGTATATTATAATATTCTAAAACACCTGCGTTACCTAAAATTGACTTAAATGTTTCAGCGACAGTGCATCAAAATTTAGCGGGGCATCTAGGGACATTTTGGTCTCAACTCAGCGACTCGCATAAAAAATTATGTCAACCCTGATGATACTTACGATTCTCTGTTATGCATCATACAATTCTATAGAAGCGATGAAAACGACAAGAAAATGGTAGCACAGTCTTAAAGTATTTTCATTATATGCTTTCTGTGTCGTTTTCAAAACAAAGCGCAGTTTTAAAATGTAGAGGAATACAGAACACCCTCTGGGTTTAGGTCCTAGGCGCGTCTGTGAGTCCGCTAAGCACGGGGAACTGTCAAGTTGGTGGCGAGGCCTTCGCACTAATAAGCAGCTGACACCTATAGCTTCCATGCTGCTGCAGATACCTTCGTCCTCTGACAGTTGAAAACTTTGCGCGGAAATGATAATGACAAAGCTTAGCAACAGGCTGTTGCGGCTAGGGTGGCGTTCAGGGCGTCGAATCCACCAAGCCGATCGACTACGAGGTCAAGTTGTAGAAAATGAGGGAAAAAGGGCTTATTTAGCTTAGTTACACGGCTCCAATGCGGAAGCCCACTCCACGCAGGAGCAAGTTAACGTCTCAGTTCACATCAGGACCCTCGGTCCCCACTCTCGAACAGTATCTGCCTTTTATCCCGTCGTCTTCCCTAGGCAACACCGACTATGGAATTTGAAGATTGTCCAGTAGCAAATCACCATCGTCGACTCCGTTGCGATACCAGGCCCATGCTATCCATAACTCACAGTAACTTCGCCTCGAAGAAACCGGTCTGGAATTTCTGGAATAAAGAAATCATCCGGCGACAGCTGGTCCGTTCGTCGTGGCCCACCCCGTTCTTCGCTCAGTCTGCAAGGTGAAGGCGGGCTGAGGGCGTTTCGGGGAATCCTGCAATAGCCGGTTTACACGCTGTATTTACGGCTGGATAAGTGCCAAAGGATGGGTGGTGATTTGACTCGTCTAATTAACTGCGCTTATCCGTTCGTTGTCGTGGTTCCCTCCCGTTCATCCTTTTCTGCGGTTTTCAGGTAATGGTGGGGTGAGCGCTTTCAGTCGTTGTCCACGCTGCACTGACGTCTGGTTAGGAGGTGCGGTGGTTTGACACGTGGCAAACGTTCAATTAATACCCTTGGTGGTGTTGAGACGCAACAACGCTAACAAGCTAACGTGTTCGAGAACTCGTCCTACGTGTAACCAAATTTTAATGTGGAAGCAGCCGCGATCGATGCAAATGCGAGTGTGTGAAGCGAGAGCGAATCGGACACTGGGTTAACTTTTTCTCAGTTATCAGATTACAAATGTCTCGTAGAAGAGAACAAGGCGTTCATACCATCGTCTTCACCTTTCTCGCGCAATTAGCGTAAGTATATAAAGATAAATATTTTTTTACTGCTGGAATAATAAAATAATAAACAAAATCCGGTGAAACGAACTAATCACAAACGTCTATTAAACGAGCTCTGTAGTGATCTTAGTACCATGAGCATTATACTTATTATGTACAATAAGTACATTATACTTATGCATTACGTACTCTGCTACGCAAGCAACTCGCTGACGTCATTTCTTTTTCTCCATTAACCTCTAGCGATGCAGCGAAGCAAAGATCAATTGCTGGGAAGCTTGCAGAACCTGAAATAGCCTCACAAGCTAGCGACGAACGCGGCTACGAACAAATGGCTGCCGCTTACCGGGTTCTCGATTTCGACGTTCGCGTGGAAGAAAAGCACGCGACGTGATTCGCTGCTTTCGGCGACAGCGCGTTAAATCCTGCTGCAGCACGCGCGGCGAAGGCGCCGTACGAAGCCGCGCGATCCGTTTTAGAACGCGAAAAGACCAGCATGAAAATAATAAAACGTAAGGCGCCGTCAATGCGGCGCCGCCGAAAGCAAACGACTGCCGTGCACGGCCGACTATAGGCGCTGGCCGACAAATCTTTCCGTCAGATTGCGCCGTAAAGCGCTTAAGCAAGCAACCTTTCAACCTGCCTTGTAAGGACGACGCGAGAGGACGTAAAAGAAGTCGCGAAGCAGGACCCTCCTCACCTACGCACTTCCCGACTTCCCGAACTCGGCAGCGGAAAATATAATATATATATATATATATATATATATATATATATATATATATATATATATATATATATATATATATATATATATATATATATATATATATAGCACACACGGAAGAGACCAGGCCTGTGCCGTGTTCGTGTCCTAAGTTACACAAAGTTTAAACCACCGTTAAATCGTTTAAAACCGAAAATCGTTCGACGTACAAAGACGAGAAGAAAAAAAAAACGAAATACGCGAATTAAAAACAAAAGCATAGGAGGGATGAGTTTCGAGAAACGGAAAACGAAGGAAAAAGGCAGCACAGCTGGGTGCAGAAGAGGAGGCAGTGAGGAGACAAGGACTGGGGGGATAATAGAATCGAGGAAGGGGGGAATCAATAATTTGTAGTCTGACATCCTCCGTCTGAAAAATCAATTACGTTTCTTGTTTCTGCCCGCTCGTTCGGCACGAAGGCCTCGCGTTCGCGCGGCTTCCCTCCCGTTCTTCTTCCTTAAACTTCTTTTTTTTTTTCATTCTTTCCTTCTTTTACGGGAAACGCGCGACTATTAGAGCCAACGTCAAGCTTAATTTTGAACCTACTCTATAAAGCGGCGACAGCTCAAGGAAAAAAACAAGGGAATCATTCACTCAGCTTGAGCTCTTTCTATCTTGTTCAGCTCCTCCTTTCTGTTCTTTCATTTTCTAAAACCCACCCGTGTCTGGCCATCCGGCACAGCTTCGCGCTCTAGATGTCGGCTGGCCTTCACCTCCGACGTCACCGTTTTTCGCCGCACCGCTGAAGTCTCGACACAAAGGAAAAAAAAAAAGACATTGGTCCGCTCCTCGTGAAGTTTCAAGCTCCGTAAGATCATCTCATAAGAGACCACGCGCATGCTGACTAAAGAAGATGCAGGTAAAGACAGGCCAGCGGCCTGCTTCGCATCGGCCCTAACATCCATCGAGGCCATTTCACGTACAACATCTACAAAGGTCTCATAAGTGAAGGCGCTCGTGGAGTGGCCTCACGGTTTCGTGGACACTAGTCCGGCTGTGGCGCCCTTGAACTTCACGGCGTGGCTTCGGACACGGTCGAAGGAACGGGCACATATACTCGCAATGAGGGGTTCGAACGCTTTGCCGAAACGAAGCAGCACTCACGCTTTAGAAAACGAAATCGGGCTTTAATCGTGTTGCACGTGTGGTTCTCGTTTAACCACGTTTCTCCGGTTATACATATTATGGTGGGAACATCGCATTCCGCGCGATCGCATTACAAAGCGTCGGCCGAGAATGGAGCGTCGCCAAGACCAGCAAATCGTTTTCTTTGCGATGTAAAGGCACTTATTCTTAGCACCAACGCAACGCGGAAAGGTGACAAGTTCCTCGCTAGAGCATGTACGCGCACCGAGGCTGCGGCAAACTGACGACTGGTCGAGAAGTTGAAACAGGTCAGGCGCTTTCCCGGGTAAGCACCTGCCGCCCTAGGGTGAAAGAGAAACCGCGCAGTCGCAAGTAGTTACGCAGGGCGTTTCACGTAACTTGAACCAAGGATTTTAAATATGTGGTTAGCAGCAGCTGAACGAAATCAACGAAATATGGTTTTCCTTGATGTGGCTCTCGAGACTTATAGAGTGTTTTTTTTATATTTCTCCTTAATTATTTAATCAACTAACTCCAATTATGCAACATCTTTAGTATTCCTTTTAAGACGAAGTGCGTTTCGCTGTGTTGTAAAGGGGGCTCAGAAAGAACCGATTCGATATTTTGGGGCAACGCACATGCTGCGTGGTGATTTTTTTCGGCGTTTAAAGAAAGCCCGCGAAATATGAAATAAAACCACGTGATTGCGCTCGTGCGCTCACCGTGGTCTCAACCGTGCTCGAAGCGAAATAACCGTGCGCGCGCATCGTGGCGAAGTGAGCTGCCGCGGCTCTAGCCATGGGCTTCACAGTGCGTCAGCATCTTTGGCGGTGGCATACGGGAAGGAAGCGCCGTCGTCCCTGATGAGCGATAGGCTCGCCGCACCGTTGAGAGCGCTGCGATACGATAGCGTATGAGCGCAGTCACGTGGTTTTAGTTCATGTTTCGCGGGATTTCTTGAACAGCGCAAAAAAATGACCACGCAGCATGTACGTCGCCACCAGAACATTGGATCTGTCGTTTCTCAATCCCCCCCCCCCCTTAGTACGTAACAAAATGCACTTGGTCTTAAAATGAATATTAAAAATATTGCATAATTGAACCGAGTTACCAAACTAATTAAGCGGAATATGAGAAAATATTTTGAGTAGCGCCACGTGACGGCAAACCACATGTCTGTTGTTTCACCTAGATGTGGTTAACCACTTTTTAAAAAAAAAAATCCTTGGTTCAAGTTACGCGAAACACCCTGTATACGGCGCGTGAAATTCTCTCGAACTCGTATCGTTTGCATAGCTCCGGACTTGTTGGTGGGCGCGCATTCCGTGATAAGTTTCACTACGTCTCGCGTCAGGGTCCGAGCCTGAAACCAGATCGCACCCGTATAGGGGCGGCCGGGCGAGACCGGCGTCGGGGAGTTTGTGGAGTTGGAAAAAAGGCTCGCTATGCTTGCAGGATAGCGCAGGAGAGCAGTGTGGGATAACATCACTCCTCGCTAACCATGCCCCCCTGAAGTCATTTGTGCAGTTCAGTTATTAAATGAGCATAAAAGCGTGGCGGGCTACAATTTCCACGTAATAAAAGCAAACAAAAAATAAGTAAGTTTCCCGATTTTACAGGCTTTTGATACGTGCTGTAGAAGATTGACTTCAAGCTTCTTGAGGCCTTAAGGTTGGCGGAAGGACAAACACATAAAGAGCACGGTATATCTGGGCTGTACAACTTAAAACTTTTGACCCTCTGACACGCTCCTCACTCTTTCAAGAGGATGCACAAACAAATGAACACAACATTGACGCAAACATAGCTCGCCATTTAGTGGAAACTATCGAAAAGTTTCGAGCTGACGCCGGCTAGCATTTGAGCGACAGGTCTCAGCGAGTTGTGATGGATCACAGCGTAGCTCGATCCTGGCACGGAAGGCGGAAAGATGCTCCGGCTGCGAGAGACCATCCTTTTTATGCCTCCAGCTATACGTGTAGCGCCCAACGACAGCGATTCTTTCGCAACACTTTCCGCCTGAGCGTTTTTGAACGAACAGGAACTGACGTCGCTGCTGCGGATGCGCGCTCCTGCAAGACGCCCGGCTGTTCAGACGGATCCGAAGCCTCCGAGCGCTGCCGACGACGAGGCAGTCACCCACGAACGAAGCAACAAAGCTTGCGTGTCGGTGCCACTTGTCGGGACGGTGATTGTCTCGCTGTTTGTCATTCGGAATCCTATATAATGGAAAAATCTTCCTCTTTCAAGCGATTCTTCAGGCTCTTAACTCATTTACTGCGACAGCCGCCGTCTCCGGCAGCGGGTGCTTCCATCTTCCCAATAACGCATTCTTCTGCGCGATGCCCGAAATTCAAGTCTCCGTCCGCTACAGTACTGCTTGCTGCGACCTCAGAGTTGCATGCACGGGCGCCGCGAGTCATAAAGTTTGAGTAACGCAAGAAACCCCAAACAAGCTTGCAGACTGCACATGTGGGCGCTACCGTCCCGGTAGAGAATGCCTCCAACGTTCGATCCCCCGTGGTGGTTGACAATGCGATGACTCGTATAGCGCTAGAGAAACACAGATAGGCGGAAAAGGCACGACACATGAACGCTAGTGCTAACTTTAGTCAGCGCTCGTATGTTGGCTCCTCTCTTTTTTTTTTTTTTTTGTACGTCTCTGCGACTCTGTGCTTCAATTTGCCACAATGCTGAACAAACACGTACTGTCATCCACGATCATTAATCGCCCGGCGAATTTTTGTTGTTCTTCGTCATACGGCGGGGATGAAGCTCTTGAGAAGGAGATTGCCGGACGACGACAATGCGGTAACGTGGACGACGGCGCGACGAAGGTGGCCTAAAGCCTGTGGTGCTAAACATGATACTATAGTGGCACAGTGACAACGCTCGTTCCACAACGTCATGTAAAACTCGTGCAACAATGCGAAACGCAGGCGAACAGCCTATTCTTATGTAGGTAAAACAGTAGAACACGACACAAAAGCTAATCAAAACTGTGCATTGAAATCAGCCAGTTGCATACATTCCTGTGAATGATTGCATGTACCCTTTAAGTATAAGAGGTTCTTGACCGTCCACAGCTAACATAGTGTGCAGAAATATCGTTCATAATAAGATTGTGATCACATTTATTGGTGTGTAAACTCATACAACGATATCCTCTCTCATTACTACCTTTATAAGTATTGAAGCACCATGCTACTTTCAAGAACATTTCACCCCAGGACTTTATAAGAAATTTCTGAATTTCAAGCATACACAATATGCAGCCTCTTGAATAAACGGCCACTAACACATTTTTTGTCATTACAGTCATTTATTGCAATTTTTACCTACAAACAGGCAAGAAAAGAAAACACAAATCTGTCTGTAGACAACGACACTGTTCTTCAAGTTACTCACCTGCCACTGTGGCCATGGCATTCTACTGCTAACACAGGGTGAGGGGATAATAATAATAATAATATTTGGGGTTTTACGTGCCAAAACCATTTTCTGATTATGAGGCACGCCGTAGTGGAGGACTCCGGAAATTTTGACTACCTGGGGTTCTTTAACGTGCACCTAAATCTAAGCACACGGGTATTTTCGCGTTTCGCCCCCATCGAAATGCGGCCGCCGTGGCCGGGATTCCATCCCGCGACCTCGTGCTCAGCAGCCCAACACCATAGCCACTGAGCAACCACGGCAGGTCAGGGTGAGGGGATGAATTACCAGCCGTGGCAGTCGCATTTCGATGGGGGTCACGGGTAAAATAAAAGCTCTTGCACTTAGATTTAGTTCATCATTATTTATTGAACTCTTCAACTGCCAAAGGCTATTTATTACATAAGAGGGGCATGCATACGCAAAATCTAACAAGCAATACTAAAACCAACCGAAAGCAAAGGGCACAATTGTAAAACAAACATCTGTCGGATGCTTGGCAAGTGGAAAGCGTGCATTGTGTCAATATGTATTGCTCAACAGCGCAGCACAAATAAGCATGACCAGGTATAGTTAGTACTATATCAGGTAGCTGGTCCTACAGACGTATAAGTGTCAAAACACATGAATGCTTATGCTACATCATGCACACAGCAAAAAGAAAAGATTTTTCAGGAGTTGCCCCTTATGGCTGATATGAGTGGGCAATACGCAGGAGAAACTTTACTTTATTAGAGGGCATTGTGTAATACCGCTTATGAAAGAATGAAGATAGTACCGATCAGCAATACTTTGTAGAGAGAGCCTCCTTTACAACAGACACTGATTTTGCCCGACGTAAAAGGAAATAATCAAATGGTACCGTCATGGAGGCTTAGTGGTTATGGCGTTGCGCTGCTAAGCACGAAGTCAGACGGAATCCCGGGCGCCGCGGCGACATATTAATGGTGGCAAACTGAAAAAAACACCCGTGCACTGTGCATTGAATGCACATCAAAGAACCGCACGTTGTCAAAAATAATCGAGAGTAATTTACTATGACGTGCTTCCTAATCATATCGTGGTTCTGCCACGTGAAACCCCAGAATTTATATTAATTTTGATTAAAGAATAAGACGAGCTGCTTTGTATTGCAACGATTCCGAACGAGTTGTGTAGGTAACTGAATGATAATTTCTATTATGGATGCACATTCAAGCTCTGAGTTAAAATCTTGTACGCAACTAATTTACTGTCACTGTTAGGAGGAACACAAAGGGCGGCGAATGGTAACCAATGTAGAGCTGGAGGGCTGTTTTGGATCGCATGACAAGTGAAATGAACACCCAAATATATATAAAAGGAACAGCATTGATACACTCGCCCTGTAGAGCGCTTCCTCGTAGGAAACAAGTTGTGTGCTTGCTCGTCGAAATATTGATACTTATAAGCCATGTAGTGCAACATGAAATTGGTTTGTCCAGGTTGCGCTGTAAAGCACCGTAATCACAATAATCAACGAAGCGATGTGAGTAACATTATATGCTATTGCACGACGAACTCAGTATGCATCACACAATCATCGATGAATTGATGCACAGTAAATGAAATACCATCGGGGAGATCACTCATATATAGGCAGAAGAACAGACATTAGTGCCCGAGAAGCTCCTTAATGCACTGGAACATGAGCGGACGCTCTGCTACTGCTTACAAGTTATTGAAAATGGCTTCGAAGAAACACGGTCCAGGTGATCACAGAGGAATCAATTGGCATTGCTTTCATTTCAAAAATGAAGCATTTCTTCTATACCTTGTCGGTGGCTTTAAGACAATCAATTTGCAGCGTGTATACGTCTACAACAGAATGTGTGCTAGAATGTAAGTCAGTGAAAATATTGAATTTCAAAACACAAATTGCATTCCACGTTCAGCCATCATGCACAGATAGTTCGCGGCTCCCTTCAGAGGCAGACGTGGGCTAGGTTTGCCGCTTGCCGCTGCGTTTGGTGCAAGAATGTGGTTATCAGCAGGTACCGCTTATGCGCAAACAGGAGCAATATACATACATCATTTCTTCAGAAGGTGATGCTCAGCACGGGCAGCGCGAGAATCTCATTTCGCTGACAGGACGACTTTGTTTCAGACGAATACTGCTTATGCGATGAGGGCTTGTTGACAGGTCATCTTGTAATTGGTTGCGTCGCAGTGAGAACGACACGGACATAGAAGGCACATGAGACAATAAACAGTGCTGAACAGCCAGCTGCGAACAGCTGTTTACGTAAGCCGTGTCTCTTCGCACTGAACTTCAGGAACCGCTGTTGCGCACTCCAAAACAAATCTTAACTCGGGGCGGGTTTACATTACAAAACACCGCGTATTGTTTGCTGCTAATAAACACAGGTCAATAATAATATAACGTACACATTCGTTTTTTCATTGCATTAAAAGAATAATGCGGCGCTTGTCAAAGAACCTGGCAGAAAGCAACCCTGGGCGTCACACCAGTCACATTGTTGAAATTGCAATCGTGAGAAATTAGCCCTCTCAAAATCGCATTGCGACGCGTGCGATTGAACCGATCTTGTTTTCGATCGGATAATTAAAGGGGGACGACGACGAAGTGTCTACTGTGTGGAACGCTGCTTTTTTGTATCTGCGAATTTGAAGCAACTTTGTGGGAGACGCCGCTCCCTTAACCACGGCGATAGACGTGGAGTCACCTGGAGGAGTTCCTGGTCCTTCTACGTCAACAGCGGCCGCTCCGAGAAAGCGGTCTAGTCGCCCGAGTGACACCGACAGCGAGGTCACTGTGATCTACTCAGCGACCAGTGATGAAACCTCGGATGACAGCGACTTCGTGCCCGTAGCGAAGCACAAATCAAAGAGAAGACTCGTCAGGACATCTCCTTCCACAAGTAAGGCAACTGTAATCCCGACGCGAAATCCATCAGACCGCACAATTTTATTTGCACCTGTGGCTGCTAGTGACAATCTAAACCGGATCAACCGCCAAGCCACATCTGTGTCGCTCGAGGCACTTGTTCCGGGTCAGATCAAAGATGTAAGGATCAACGCCCGTAAGAACATCTTCGTTATAGATGTCCCAAACCGCAGCGCGCTAGACATTTCTGAGCAACGTTAAGGTGCTGGATAGCATCAACGTACGCTGTTATAAACAAGACGATAATGACTCTACGGCCGGCGTTGTGTATGACGTAGATAATTCCATAAGCGATGCTGACCTGCATGTACTCATCAAGCCGGCGACAGAGGGAATAGGCATATTCCAAGCCCGTCGCCTGGGAAACTCGCAGTGTGTGAAGTTAACTGTCAAAGGACACAGCCTACCGTCACAAGTCAAGGTCGGCCACTTCCGACGCATAGTACGGCCTTTTATGCCGAAGTCGCTTCAGTGCAGAAAGTGTCAAAGGATAGGGCATGTTAGTGTGGTTTGCACAAATGCTGCCGTGTGCTCACGTTGCTCTGGGTCGCACAGCTCCGACGCCTGTCGTGCAGAAAACCAAAAGTGCGCCAATTGTCAAGGCGCTCATGATGCAACTTCAAAGAATTGCCTCCATGTGAAAAATGAGGCGAAAGTGTTGAGGCAAATGGTCAAGGATGGTTCTTCGCACAGGGAAGCTGCCGCTAAAGTGCGACGTCGACGTTCACGTCGCCGGCGATCTAGGCAACCCGCTGTTATTGCTAAGGGTGCACTGCGTCCACTGACAGTCCACAAACTTTCACATACAGATAGCAATAACAGCAATGAGGATCCTAAGCAGAAAGTCTCCAATATCATTGCCTCATGCGAGGAGTGGCCGCCGTTGCCACGGCTAGATCCACCAGCGGAGCGACAAGATGTAAAACGCTCGCCGAATCATGCTTCACCTTCTTGCAGCAACCAATACGACGACACACAAGTTGTCACCATGATAAGGGCCATTATGAGCACGCTACGAGTACTACTGACCGCCATACACACTCCGGCGGCTGGAGGAGCACTTCAAATACTGGGTGCCCTGAATCCGGTACTGTCCGGTATTGAAAAGCACCATGGCTGCTCCTGCACACTCGTTCCTTAAAGAGGTCAAGGAAGCGTCTATCTTCCAATTTAACGTCAGAGACTGGGTGCCCTGAATCCGGTACTGTCCGGTATTGAAAAGCACCATGGCTGCTCCTGTACACTCGTTCCTTAAAGAGGGCAAGGAAGCGTCTATCTTCCAATTTAATGTCAGAGGCATTCAATCCCGCATTTCGGACTTTCGTGCGTTTGTTTTTAAAAACAAATTTCCAATAATCGTCATTTGTGAACCAAACATTGAGAGCGCCATCCGCCTATCAGGATATGAAGCTTTCATGTCTGCCACCTGTAGCGACCGCAGCAAAGTCATCGTTTATATCAGATGCGATTTCACGTATGTCTTACACCCAGTGGCACCTGATGGCAATCAGTACGTATGTTTCACTATAAAATGTAAGAACGTCGCATTCACGCTCGCAGGCGCCTACATTTCACCTTCGAGTCAATTTGACAACGCAAGACTAAGTGCAATTTCAGCAGCGACACCTGGACCATGGATTATTACCGGCGACTTCATTGCGCATCATCCACTATGGGGAAGCTTAAAGGTGGATTTTCGAGGAAAACGTGTACTATCCTTCGCGTCGGACCAGGAGCTCTTCTGCTTAAATGATGGCGGTCCCACATTTTTGCGGGGATTGACATACAGCAGCTGCCTGGACTGAGCTTTTGTTTCAAGATGCCTCAGTGCCAACGTGAAATGGTTTATGGACAACAAAACGCACGGTAGTGACCACGTTCAAACATTTGTTAAAATCGACGGCATACGCCAGTCACACTCTACTACAGTTCTGCATCACATCGACTGGCCTAAATACATGTTACTCATGGAGAAGAATTGCCAAGAGATCCAGGACTGTCTACCTGGCAACATCGAGAAGCTAATTAACGCCGCTGCTCAAGAAGCAACAAGAGCTCTTCGGCCTATTCCTAAGTTCTCTGAACTCGAAGCAGAATTGGAGGGGCTTCGAGCAATCCGCCGTCGCGCAGAACGAAGGTACAGGCGCACCAAGTCCATCTACGACCTAAAGGAGGCGAGACGCACATAGAAGATCCAGCGTTGGATCAACTCCCTGCAGTCTGTAAGATGGAAAACCTTGTGTGATTCCCTTGATCCGCATAAACCCCTGTCACATATATGGAGAACGGTGCGTGGTCTTCGAACATCACTACAACAACGCCACCCCTTCAAATGCCTCGCTCTCCACCAAGGTCGCAGAGAGATCGACGTAGCGGAGGACTTCTGTTTCAAGGTTGCTGGCCTACCGCCATCGTTCGCTACACGTGATTCCTGTGATGTTCCAATCTCGCGGGATTCTCGTATGGACAATCTGTTTTCCATCGAGGAGTTGCAGGCGGCGTTGGCAGCGTGCAGACGTTCCTCATCGCCTAGGCTTGACGGGGTGACATACGCAGCTCTTGGAAACCTCGGTTAAGCAGCCCGGCATGCTCTTCTAGACGTGTACAATAATTCATGGCGTGAAGGAGTGGTTTTGCTACATGGAAGTCCAGCCGCCTAGTGCCTCTGCTCAAGCCAGGTAAATCACCCCTAGACTTAGCGTCTTATCGTCCCATTGCTCTGGCCAGTTGTCTAGGAAAGGTGACGGAGAGGATGGTGCTGACCCGTCTAGAGTGGTGTCTAGAACACTACAAGTTATACCCTGATGCTATGGTAGGCTTTAGACGCGGACACTCTTTTGTAGACATCGTCATAGATCTTGTCTCGTCTGTTCAGCACGAAAAAAGCATCAGGAGGCTGTCAGCAGCGATGTTCCTGGATGTTAAAGGCGCCTACGACAACGTAACCCATCGAGCCATCCTGGACGCCTTGGGCGATGTCGGCCTAGGCGGCCTTGTTTTTCGATGGATATTCAGCTTCTTGAAGGACAGGTCATACTTTGTGCAAACACAGGATGGTGCGTCATCACGACACAGCACCTACCGTGGCGTACCACAAGGCGGAGTCTTGAGCCCCACTCTATTTACTAGACCCATCTCCGTGCCCTCCAGTCTGTACAAGCTCAAGCTCTGCGAATTTGCCTTGGTCTTCCCAGATGTACATCCACGGCAGCAACAATAGCCATCGCGCATGACCGCCCCATCGATACGTATCTTCAAGTCGACGCTTTAAGGACGCATATCAGGCACTTCGCCAGACTTCCATCGCATCATCTCGCCTCCCTTCCTGCAGCTCGACCTCGTTCAGCGTTTAGCAGGATTATTACGCCAACCATGGAACTTTGCCGTCAAACTTCACGCCTGCAGCACGATCATCTCTACCGCTGTGGTGCCTCCATCCACTCCAGGCTTTTCTTGTAATACCCGGTATAAAAAAGAAAACGGAGATGTCATCTTTCTCCCTAAAACAAACCGTGCTTTCATTCCTACATGACAAGCACAAAGAACGCATCCACGTTTACATGGACGGTTCTGTCTCCTCTAACAGTTCAGCTGGAGCAGTGGTAATTCCTGCAGAGTCTGTCACCCTCAAGTTCAAGACGTCTCACATTTCATCCTCGACGGCTGCAGAACTGGCAGCTATCTGTGCTGCTCTGGAGTTTCTTGGTCACAAATCATCACATTCATGGTCCATCTTATGTGACTCGAAAGCAGCTCTCTAGTGTCTGATGTCCCCTTTCAACCACGGACCAAATGTGCAACTAGTCGCAGATATCCGATTACTCCATCATCACGCAATCAACAAGGGGCACATCATCATCTACCAGTGGATACCAGGTCACTGCGGAATTTCGGGAAATCACAGTGCGGATGACGCCGCCCGATCGGCCCACGATGTTACCAATACGTTATACCAATACCACTGTCACGAACACACACAGCCACAAGTCTTCGGCCTCTCGCCCGCGAGCTTACGCAGAATCTGTGTAACACCAGTGAATTCACGAACGCACGTCTCCACAGATTGGATCCTCGTCTGCAACTCCGTCTACCACCAGGGTTACCACGAGCGGAAACAACACTTCTCTGCCGCCTGTGGCTCGGCGTGGCATTCACGAACTCCTATTCCTTCCGCATTGGAATGGCCGACAGCCCTACTTGCGACAACTGCGGCTGCGAGGAGACGATTGAGCACCTGCTTTGTGACTGTCCCGGTTACAAAGTGCCAAGAAAAGTGCTCGTGACCGCGCTCAAAAAACTGGACAATCGCCCCTTTACAGAGCAAAAGGCTCTAGGACACTGGTCCGGACGGGTTTCGGCACTCAAGGCCTGAAGGGCTTTGCTCAAGTGTTTAAGGACATGCGAATCGTGCGACCGTCTTCGAGTGTTGTAGCGCGTAGTATCGCGTTACTGTGTCAATTTTCCGGTTCCTTTATTTTTCTCCTCTTCTTCTTCTTTCTCCTTTTATTCCCTTTACCCCTTTCCCCAGCACAGGGTAGCCAGCCTGTTCTTACACTGTCTCACCTCCCTGTCTTTCCTCCCCTTTGTCACCCTCCGCCTCCCTTGTTCTCGATCCGGTCGTAGCATGTGAATCAGCTTTACGGATCGGACGAACGGACTGACCATATCCAGCTTCGAGCTACAAGATGCTACCATAGTAAAATATGCGAGCTTCTTGCTTTAATAATAGTAGCATGGACCATCTAACATTGAACATTATTGCTGTATTCGGGCACATCGGCTATACAGATAGCGCTTCTCTGTTGACGTTGTCACCTTTCGCGAAAACAAAGAAAAAAAGAACCGGCCAGCGCCGAAATCAGACCACGCATGCTCATGCTGGATGCTCGAGCTGTCCATGCGCTTTAGAAGGAACAGATCTAAGACTCAGTTCACAAAGACTTTCGTTTTTAAACGTTCTTTGCCAGTGGGCGGCCGCCTTTTATGTCCAGCATCGCGGTTGGCCGGAATTCGCTCCTAGGACGAATTGTTGGGCAACAGATTTCTGTGAATATGGGCCATGGAATGCTGCAGCTAACACTATATGTCTATAGCTGCTGCGGACGCTCGCGCAGTCCGCACTTGATCACTCGAGAACACTAAACTAGGGTGATATCACTACGTCTGCGAAAGCTTCAACAGTTAGGAATTCCTCACCTAGCAGTGCTGTGTGAGCTTGAAAGAGCCGACCGCCGTGGCTTTCTTCACTGTCACGTTTTCCCTGTTTTTCACTCATGCTCTGCCGGTATTGCTCGGCAACGATAACTTTTCGGCGGACTGCATGTCTTAAAGAGGACTACTGATGAAATGTTTAGGTACTGCTGAGTTTTTGCGCAGCAAACATGAAGTGAGGGAACAGGAATTGAGTTCATGCAAGGAGTTCTTACGTTCTTACGATTGCTTGTGGCAGTTCCTAAGGATCAGGGCTGATTCAGAGCAACCGGTGTAGAAGCTAGAACCACATGTTTCGGCTGTTCTGTTATGTCATGTGCGGACATGACAATAAAACTCCAGACTACAGCCAATACACAACAAAAGGACGAAAACATGAGGCAACGCATAAAAAAGCAGACAAATATTTTCTTCTAATAGAGTAAGTGGTGGTAGAGAAGAGTTTGTGAAAGAGAAGGGTAATGGGAGGGAGGTGAGAGAAAGAAGACGTACAGAAGTAAAGAAAACGGGCGCCCGGTTTGCTACGCTAAGCAGAGTAAGTAGGTTACTGGATGAAAGATGATTGCCAGTAATTGTGTACTAGGTTCTGTCACAAATTGCACCTTTGTATACTTTTTACGTTGCTCAAGGATAAAGAGGAAGCTTAAATTCGGGGCCCACTCAAATGTTCCTATTTTAATACATGTGAATCGCAGATATGCTTTGTGAGACAACCGCTAGACCAATGTGAAAAAAATTTGTTAAACTTGACAGAGAAAGTTAAATTCTGGTGACTCTAGGAAGTATTATTTTGATTTAGTGCCTGAAATAAAAAAAAAAAGCAATCGCGACAATTATTAAATTTCCCAGAAATGTATGCGCGAAGTTTACATACAAATACCAATCTCTGCACCAGGAACCGATATCGAAGTCACGTCAACTGCATACTTCAGAACATCTAGAGCGGACAAATATACGAAATTACTGCTTATAGAAAATGATCACACAGTTTGCGAGGATTTTGCAAAAGTCCTGCTCACAAATTAGTGGTGTATATTGAGTGTTGTATAAACACATGTATTCTATACGCTTTAGATGTATTATCACACGTAGTTTAGAGAAGTGTGACATCGTTTTTCATCGTTCAGTTACAGAGTTGTAAATTTCGCTCATCGTACATATATTGCAATATACAAAAAATTTTGCAAAAGCATCTATTTTCTCAATAAAAGATCAGCGTTCTATGGTGAGTAAAATTTAACCTGTTATTTTACATGCAACAAGGAACATTAAAAATCAATGCAGTGGTTGCCGGAAAAAGCAACTTCTCCGCTCCCATGCATTCGATACATGCGCTCCCGAGCTTAAGCTTCCTCCTAATTAGCCGGAATACACTGCATCTGCAAGAGAGGAGAGATAAGAGACGCGGCGGCGCTCACTTTGTAGCGTCGTGGACACCCATTACTTTTTTGTTTGCTTGTTTGTTTGTGTTTTTCGTAAGTACAAAAAAAACTGTCAACTGCACTTCGAAATGCCAGTTCAACCTCCTCAGCTCTCGTCATATGCAACCGTAAGCTGCGCGAAACCGGTTGCTTGCGATATAAACGAAGAGTGATTACGGCACAAACTTCTCGACGTCAAAGGCTGCGATATAAATTTGCTACCATAATATTCATGTAGGGATCGAGGCTTCCATAGGCAAGTGAAAGAGAAAGAAATTTGCACAATGGGCCCAAGTTTAATTTAAACGAACTCATTTTTAAACTCATAGTTAAAGCTCTACTGCCGTTTACAGAACAACTCAGTATGAAAACGTAACATTTGCGCGCCGACGCTTTGCGATATCATGACCGAGAAGCTTACTATCTTTACTTTAGAACAAATAATTTGGCCATAGTCACGTTTCGCGTAGCGCTGTATTTACATGATCATAGACACAACTTCCAGAAATGTAGCAAGAAGAAAAAAAGAACAAGACACAAACTGACATATGAAATATGCGAGCGATGTCACAACTAGTGCATTAGATTTGCTCACGCAGATGGTGAACCAACGCAACTCATTCCAAGAGCGCTACCAAATATAAACAAACGTCGACACGCACTAGTGCTTTCTCTTGAAAGGAAGCTCACACATCTGATAGGCTAACCGGCACCCCGTTCTCGCTTCTAAACAAGTTAAATCAAACGCAGAGGAAGAAAAAGTAAAAGTTCAGTTTTCATACTGGTTCAACGATAGGGATATGATGAAAGTTGAAATGAGTATAAGGTCCTGCGTTTTCATCGCCGAAATCATGCATGTGTATGTGTGTGTAGTGATTTTTAGAAGAAAGGAAGAGAGAAGTGCAGTTCCGTAACTGTCTCTCAAAGGAGGACACCTCAACAGCACTGCACAGGGTAAGGGGAGTGGGGAGAAAAGGATCAGGAAGAGAAGGAAAGAAAGCGGCAAAAAAGAAAGGACAAGGTTGAAGAAGGAGCGATGCGGGGCCTATAGCCGCGCTCTCAGCTGCGTTTCGCAGCAAAAGTCAAGGAGGGCAGCAAGCACTCTTTTGACGATAGAGGCGTGCGCTGCGGGAAACAGAAGGGCTCCCTCCGTGTCGCAAGGCAGACCCACGCGACGATACGAGGCACAAAGCGCAGTGCGCTCAACATCAAAGGATGGGCAATGCAACAGGAGGTGCTCGGCGAAATCATGCAAACAACCTCTCCTGCATAGGTATTACAAGTGTTAGACATCAGATGCCCAATATAATGCTTCAAAAAACAAGCGCTAAACGTAGCTCTCTGGGCCACATGTACTAAAGAAGAAGCACTTTTGACTACTTGCATTTTTTTATTGTAGCGTCTTTCAATAAAGCTTTGTTCCACATTCTGCGACCTGTTTCTGAGAAGCGGTGGCTAGGAGCCTAGGATGTTCAAGCGCGCTTAGTGAGTTGCATGCATGGTTTACCGCTGCTGCTGGAGCGTCAGCCGAATTGTTGTCGTAGTAGAAAAATAAAAGAAGCAGATTCGCCGACAAACAAACAAATTGAGGATCCATTCCACTCTGTGGAGGTGGATGGCCAGCGAAGCTGTAGCGTATCACGCAGCGTTAGGCAAGGGTAAATGTATTTATTGTAACAGGAGTGTTGGTATCAGCAACGTGGGCACGGCGTCTGGAAAACGGCCACTAACGCAAGGCAGCCACAGCCCTAAAAACCGACAGAGCGAGACACACACGAACGTCAGCTTGTCTCTCCGTGCTGGCACAGAACTGGCGCCGAAGCGCTCTGGTACAACACTCCCCGGCTAGGAAGGGGCCAACCTGGTGACCTAGGCAGAAGACGGCGCAGGCGGGTCGCAGCACGGCTTAAGCCACGCGACATGAACTGTTTCACGCCCTCGGAAACGACTGTCGGGAGCTGGCTCGACCGGCTCGATGACATAGTTCAGGGGCAACATTTGCTCTAGGACTCTGTAAGGAGCGTGGTATTTAGACAAGAGCTTGGTAGAAAAGCCGAGAGTGGTGGATGGAACCCACAGCCAAACCAGCGTTCCGGGGGCATATTGGGCAGTAGATGCAGAGGCGTCATGGCGATGATATGCTACTTTTGACGACACTGGTCTTGCGTGGTAAACGAACGTGCCAGTTGACGGCATAAGCAGCCGCTTCAGAAATAGGTTTCGCTTCAGAAACGTCAGGTTGGTAGGGCAGAATTGTGTCAATGCAGTATGATGGTTCACGTCCATAGAGAAGTAAGAAAGGTGATAAACCAGTGGTAGCTTCGGTGGCAGAGTTATAAGCGTAGGCTATGAATGGAAGTACCCGGTCCCAATTCGTGTGATCGTCGGATACGTACAGCGCCAGCATGTCGGCAAGGGTACGATTGAAACGTTCCGTCATGCCGTTAGTTTGAGGATGGTAGGCTGAGGTGGTGCGATGTACAATCTGACATTCCCTTAGGAGGGCTTCGATGACGTTTGAGAGGAACACGCGGCCACGGTAGCTTAGCAATTCACGTGGTGGACCATGTCGCAGAATTACGTGACGAAGAAGGAAGTAAGCAACGTCTTTCGCGGTGGTGGTTGACAGCGCCGATGTTTCAGCATACCGTGTGAGGTGGTAAACACCGAAAGTGACCAACCGGTTGCCGTCAGGAGTGTTCGGAAAGGGACCGGAAAGATCAACTCCAACGCGGTCGAACAATTAGGCAGGGCAAGGCAATGGCTGTAGAGGACTGGCGGTGCTGTGAGTAGGTGTCATGCGGCGCTGACACGTAGGGCATGACCGAACATACTGGCGAACGTAGCTATACATGCCACGCCAGTAGTACAGTAGGCGAAGACGGGAATCCTTCCTGAATGTGCCAGCGTGGCCACATTGGGGGTCATCGTGGAAAACGCTGCAAATGTCCGAGCGCAGATGACGAGGAATAACAAGGAGCCACCTGCACCCGTCGGTTAAGTAATTGCGACAGTACAGCAAGCCTTCGCGAATGGCAAAGCGTGGAAATTGACGACGACGGGTGAGTGAGAGCGAGTCAGGCGAAAATTGAGATATATGGTCAATCCGCGAAGCTATCCACGGGTCTTCGCGATGTTCCGCCGGTATGTCGGTGATGGTGAGGGATGACGAATCGCAGGCGGAAGTGGTTGAGCAGACATGTTCAGAAGCTTGGGGTGAACGGGAGAGGGCGTCAGTGTCCGAGTTACCATATTCGTGAAGGCGTAAAGCCCAGCGAGCGAGGCGTCCAGTGTGATCTTTCAACGAGAATAACCAACACATTATTTGCATCATTTGATAATGACAGTGACGATAGCCTTGTGATTATTGTGATATACACTGATCGGTTCAGCTACAACCTTAGAATTTTGGCTAAAGTTAGGTCTATACACGACCGTTATTGAGTAGTTGAGTGATTTGGACTGGTGTGGCACTTCAAACCAAACTCTTCTAACACAAACTGAGTGAACCATTCCTTGTCTAATTTTGAAATGTCCACATTGAAGTCTCCAACGATGATCACCGGGGTAGTGTCATCACGGCTAACCCAGGAAAAATGCGTGGTCATGAACTTCTCGACATCACATTTGGGTGTGCCTGGAGATATACACACAGAGGATATCACAAATTGATCTTTCATTTGTACCGTACTGACATCTCCTCAGTCGTAGGCATTGCCTTCTTGCGGGTCAAGGGTCTATGGTTGTACATACATTTTGTCATTTGCATATATCGCGATGCCTGCTTCTGGTGAGTCCATATGCTGTTAACAAACGATTCCAGTATACCTATCGACTTGAAACAATGCCTCTTGTTTTATTTATTTCACTTATTGTTATTTATTATTACTGTTATTGGGGGGGCGGAGTGCTTGAAGCCTGCTTCACTCTAACCGTGAGTAGGCCCGGTCTTTCACTATATCCGGGAGCAGCCCACGCTCATATTTACTTTTTTTTTGACGCACAAGCACAAAAAGATACATGGAACCCTAGCCACATCCAGCTTCGCTTTATATAGTCATGCATGCCAAACAAAATTCAAGCACCATTGAGGCATCAAAGCGTTAACATGCTCAGTATAAACAAATTTTCTCACACATGCACTCGCACTGTGCGGTAAAAACTGGCGAACAGGAACGGAGCTTCGATACAACTTTGCTTCTCGCAAAGCGCTACATATTGCGTCAGCCCGACAATCATACCCCGAAACAACAAACTTCGAGGGCCAACGGTGCAAACAATTACGTCCGGCACTGGCAACGTGTTGACGCGTGCCTCTCATCTCTACTAAAGCGCCGCTACAGCGCCGTCGCCTCAATGTCAGAACTGCGACCCTGCAGCGGCAAAGTCCGGCCTGTGTGCGCCGTTTGTGCGAGGCACCAACCTTTATACTCGAGCTTAATTTTGCAACATCAGAAAACTAACCCCGCCTTCGGACAACCGCGTGATTCTAGAATATACGGCATGATGCAATAAAAGGGTCACTTCTACTGCAAGGATAAAGCACTGAATTCGGGGCCTCAAAGGCTACAGAGAACGAGCGCGGCTTCACGGTAACACGGACCCATATGCACTTTCCATTAAGGCTATGCCTACTTCGATTTTCCGCGCATACGGCGAGCAGGAGTCGAAAGTCATTCCAACATTACGACGCGCACAACGGACGGCGTTCCCTTAAGTTTGCCGGCATGTACGACGGCCGCACTCACCAAAAACGAAAGCCTCAAATATAGGTGCTCTAGTATTGACTTTTGTTAATGACTTCCCCCTTATTACTTGATCAATTTTTCTAATGTCAATTAGGCATGGGCAACCGAGTCAAAATTTCTGTTTGAGTTTCCTGCGCTTCGCCACGTCGTCCGGCCTCCTATTACTCTGTTGTACCAGAAAAAAAAAAAAAAGAAAGGAGGCCACGTTTTTCAATACGCGGCCGCGTTGCTTACCCCTATATCGTTTTCTAAATATTAGTGTTCTCCGTTCGGAAGAAACGGGCCAGCAAAGTGCGACGAAGCAGCGCTCGCCGAGGAAGGAATTTGTACCCGGTGCGGCAGCGTATGCTCATCTCCGGGAAACGAGGAAACCCTCTGTAGCAACACATGGTGCTCGTGTATGCGAGGGGACGCAGATCCCCAACCGCCCCTCCTTCCCCTTCCTCCACCTCCTGCGGCGGCACAAGTTTATGTCCCAATTAGGCAGGCTCAAGATGAGCGAGCAATCGATGCGCATTTTACGGCCGCCCCGTTATGGAGCCGCGCGAGCTCGAACGCCGAGACCTGCGACGGCGTCGCGCCTTTCTTTCTTTCTTTTGTTTTTTTTTTTTACTTCAGCGGGGATCATTAGGGAGGTCCCAGGGCGCGCTTTTACGCGCCGAAATTGAAGGCTCCTTACATCACAGGCCTCGCCGCATTCTAGACCCCAGGAGCGAAGTAGAAATATAATCGCGATACTAACAGCACCCCGAGGAGGTAACAAAAGCGAAACTACGAAGGCATTTATTTTTTTTTATCTTGCGGCAAATTCGAGAAGTTCAAGAGCTGCCACTGCGGTTACTTATGCAGAGCACCATGCTCATCGAATTTCTACAATTTATAAAAGCACTCAGATGCACACTATAGATACGCGGCCCTTGTGGATAAAGAACGCGCTCGATCGTACCGCGATCCTGCCATTGCATGCGAAGAAAAGATGCGACAGTTCTCAGTTGTTTATCATTATTTTTTTCTATAGTGACCTGCTTATCCCTTTGCAACTAGTACTGCGCGATTAGTGCGACGTAATTTTTGTCCAATTCTAAAATGATTACTATTTTCACGTGTCAGTGAGATTTAGTGGGCTTTGGTAGGACTTATGGTTCGTCTTAGCCTTCTTCTTCTTCTTATTATTATTATTCTTAATATTATTATTATTATTACTACCACCACTACTACTACTACTACTACTACTACTACTACTACTACTACTACTACTACTACTACTACTACTACTACTAGAAGTAGTAGTAGTAGTAGTAGTAGTAGTAGTAGTAGTAGTAATAGTAGTATGTCAATTTACAGAGACAATGACTATCCTGCGTTATTGAGTATTAATGAACTTCGCTGCGAACTGCACATTTCGGCATTATGGCTACTCATGCTTGTCACAGGTCATGCACTGATTTTACATTGTGCAAGATTGGCATGCAAATTGCAACGCTGTGCCATGTTAGCACATAGTAAGGGTTTCTTTTTTTCTATCCCCTTTCTGAAAGGTTCTGCTTCTTTCCTTTCATTTCTATCCGTATTTCTCTACTGTTTAGCGCTCTGTGTTTAGCTACAATTTGGAGGTTTATGATGTCGGGCTCTTCAGTTCCCCTTTCCATTTCGTTGCACTTAGTGAACGACAATGCCAATTTGAGAAAGAAAGAGTCTGGTCAACGAAAACCGGACAGCCACGCATCGGGGCCCGGCATTCTCTGTCACTTTCCCTCTTCACCCTTTCCATCTAAAGCAGCAATAAGAGGCACGTCTTAGTGGAGGTCGAGTGAATAAATTTGACCAATTCGGGTTCTTTACCTTCCATACAAGTCACCCCCAATGACACACAAGTGTCCTTGCATTCCGCCACCGTTGGAAAGCGACCGCCGCAGCCTGGGATAGAATCCGCGAAGTTGTAGGTAACGTAAAATGTAGCTCGGACGGTGTAGCGCGTGACACCGAAACCACCACCACGGAAAATCAATCAATCAATCAATCAATCAATCAATCAATCAATCAATCAATCAATCAATCAATCAATCAATCAATCAATCAATCAATCAATCATTTATTAATCAAATAATTATTTGATTGATTAATTAATTAACGAGGTAACGCGCTACGCCTCAGCTATTTATATGTGCCAAGTGCACCTGCAGTTAGGCTTAGGTCAACGTTGTCACTTTGTAGCGCCAATAAACAAGTGCAATCGCGTCGTTCAAAGCCAGCGTCGATCTACGGTGACCGGCGGCTCGACTGAGATAAGTACCCGCAACACTCGGGAAAGAAAAATGCTGCCAACTCTCATTCGACGCATGGCTCCTCCGTGAATTCGGCTCAGTCTTTCTGCATACTGTTAGGATTGGGGGCTCAATCCCACCGTTTGTAACCCGTTGTCAAGATTGGAGTCCGGCATTAATTAGAAGGTAGGTGGCCCATGACGTCGTCCAACTTATCCACGCTGAGTACGTTGATGAAGGGAAGGATTGCTTCTCATCGAGAACGAGGAATATGGGTTTATTTACAGTATCTACATGTAGTTCATCAGTCTAGCATGACTGCGAGAGAAAGTGTTAGTCAAACATGACTGCTTGAGAGAGTGTAAATAAACCCATATTCCTCGTTCTCGATGAGAAGCAGTCCTTCCTTTCATCAACGTCCTCAGCGTGGATAAGTTGGACGACGGCATGGGCCAGCTACCTTCTAATTCATGCCGGACTCCAATCTTGACAACGGGTTACGAACGGTGGGATTGAGCTCCCAATCCTAACAACTGGCTGACAGCGGTGAGATGGACTTTGCGACGTGGTGCTCTGTCTGCGGTGAGTGCTTGGTTCTTGCTTTGACTCTCTAGGCTTCATTTTGTGGTTGTTCTGTTTAGAACAGTAGGGAAGCTAGATTGTTGAGTGTTAGCTAGGTTGTGTTTTCCTAGCTAGATTTAGCGAGCAGGACCAAGGCAGTAAAGCAGCCATCATGGAGTTAAGGAGACTGCTGAGAGACGAATTGTTGATTGTTGGTGAGGAACTGGGCCTAGATGTACGCAAAGAAATGCTAAAATCGGAATTGCTGAAGCTAATTTCCGAACAGGCCAGTGAGGAAGAAATTGAAATGGGGTTGGAACTTCTGAAAAAAAGAGAAGAACGGGACAGGGAAAGAGAGGAACGCGAGTTAAGAAAAATGCAACTTCAACTTGAAAGCAAACGTTTGGAGTTGTCTCAAGGAAGTGAAGGGGCTCTGGAACGATCAAGTGAGGCAGAATCATACCGCATGGACAGGCTATTAAAGCCATTTGAGGTCGGGACCAACAAAGGCTTGTTCCTAAGCAATTTGGAAAGGACTTGCGAGAAGATGAACTTCGGCCTAAGTACATGGCCACAGCGGTTGCTGTCTATGTTGCCGTGTGAGGTGGCGGAAGTAATCGCCAGACTCAGTGCACAGAATGCATATGATTATGCGAAAGTTAAGGCTAGTCTCCTGAAGAAATACCGCCTTTCAGCTGAAGCTTTTCGGCAAAGATTTAGAAGCACAGGCAAGAAAGATAGCGAGGGGCATCCGGAGTTTGCATACGGCTTAAAGGCCAACCTAGTCGAGTGGCTGAAAAGCGCGGAAGCGTACGACAGCAGAGACATGATCATTGAATGCATGTGTCTACAGCAGTTCAAAAGCATCCCCCAAGCTGTGAAACTGTGGGTGCAAGACAGAGGGAATATAAACATTGTGGAAAGGGCGGCTGAATTAGCCGAAGAGTACGCAACGCGTAGAAAGTTGAACGCCGAGGACGGAAATTGGGACGGTCGAAATGGACCGCGGAAACCATTTCCGTTCAAAATGGTTTCGCAGACTAGACGACCGGAGCCTGTAGAAGTGGAGGAAAAGCCCACAGAAAGAGTGAGGAGAAACCTAACGGGGAAACCGTACAAAAAGAGCAGAAAAGACAATTCGAATCTTTTTGACCGATCCGCTGCTATAAGTGCCACAAACTGGGACATATCGCTGTGAACTGCGGAAAGCCTAGCGTAGTTTTTTCCTACGTAGATGAAAAAGACGAGAATATGGAACTTTTAAGCCCATATCTTCACGACCTGCAAGTGAATGGCAAACCATGCCGAGTGCTAAGAGACAGTGCCGCCACGATGAACATTGTCCATCCGTCTTAAGTGACGGTAGAAGACTTCACCAGAGAAGTAGCATGGATCAAACAGGTTGTAGAAGAACACAGCGTGTGTCTGCCCATGGCCAAACTCAAAATCAGTGGACCATTCGGGGAGCTAGTGACCGAGGCTGCAGTTTCCAAATTTTTGTCACTGCAGTACCCTT
This sequence comes from Dermacentor variabilis, assembly GCF_050947875.1. Classification (NCBI taxonomy): domain Eukaryota; kingdom Metazoa; phylum Arthropoda; class Arachnida; order Ixodida; family Ixodidae; genus Dermacentor; species Dermacentor variabilis. Next base: position 200,606,914 of record NC_134569.1, read on the forward strand.
ACATCTTTTCTCAGTTACTGCGTGACAAAGGGCTTAAACTCCGAGAGGGCATAGCACAGGCATTGACCCGCGGCCAAGCTTGTAAAATCGCGTTGCTTTCGGCTGAAAATGCACAAGCTGCTCCAGCGGAAGCAGAAAAGGGGATAACTCCAATACCCGAATCCGAGCTAGGCCCGAGGGACAAAAAAACAGGTGAGAGCCTGCCAGCTGACCAGCTCAATGAGAGCGTAGCACTAGAGTGTCAAAGTTCAAGCCTGCAGGAAGAGCAAGCTGACGCAATCGCAAGCGAGACAGGGTCGTTATTATCATCGGCCTCAAAGAACTTTGATAAGCTCTTACGTGTGGATAGAGAGTCATTGGCAGCCGAGCAAAAGAATGATGATAGCTCAACTAAATTGCATCACAAAGCCAAAGAAGGCATTGCTAGGCGCAACGTGACGATACATGAGAGAGGAGGATTGTTGTATCGGCACTACAGAGATCGAAAGGGTAGGATTTTAGATCAGTTGTACCTACTGAGTACAGGGAGGACTTTTTGAGTCTCTGCCATGGAAATGGGTGATCTGGCCACCTAGGCATAAACAAATCAAAAGAAACATTGCTTATGGAATACTACTGGCCTGGCTGTTTCAAAGACGTAGAAAACTTTGTAACATCATGCGACGCCTGCCAGCGCTCGGGTAAACCAGGAGAGACATGGAAAGCTCCACTAAATGTAGTGCCCTCAATAACAGAACCTTTGAGACGACTTGTGATAGACACGGTAGGGCCTCTACCAAAAACAAAATCGGGTTACAGGTACTTGTTTACCATGCTGTGTCCGGCTACAAAGTTTCCGGAAGTAATCCCTCTGAAAGAGCTCAGCTCCACCGAAGTAGTAGACGCGCTTTTGAAAGTGTTTGGACGAGTTGGGTTTCCAGCCGAAATTCAGGCGGATCAAGGGTCAGTATTCACCAGCGCACTGACTTACACATTCTTGCAAAAATGCGGGGTAAAGTTAATACACAGTTCCGTCTATTACCCTCAGTCAAACAGTGTAGAGAGGTGGCATTCAGTACTTAAGCGAGTTTTGCGTGCGCTCTATTACGAGCACAACGAGGACTGGCAGAACTGTCTGCCGGCAACTTTGTTTGCTTTGCGAACGGTTCCACATGAGGCTACAGGGTTCTCGCCAGCAGAACTAGTGAATGGGAGGACACTCCCTTCTCCACTGAAAATGTTGATTACGAGAGATGTGGGAGGAAAAAGGAGCGAGTCCAACAGTAGTAGAATACGTGCAAAATCTACTGGAACGGCTAAGTGCAACCGAAGAACAAGTCGAAAGAACGTGGGAGTAGCTCAAAAGAACGCCAAATTCTATTACGACAAAAATGCGAGGCTTCGTACGTTTAACGCCGGAGACCAGGTAATGATTCTCAAACCTTGAAGAAAGATCAAGCTTGAAGTTCACTGTGACGGGCTCGTTAAAGTGTTGCACAAACTTTCAGATACTAACTATGCTCTCAAGATGCCTGGTCGCAGGAAGGAGGCGAGGATATATCACTGCAATTTGATGACGTCGTATATAGACCGGACTATGGTGTTGGTCTGCTGAGCACGAGGTCGCGGAATCGAATCCCAGCCACGGCGGCCGCATTTCGATGGGGGCGAAATGCGAAAACACCCGTGTGCTTAGATTTAGGTGCACGTTAAAGAACCCAGGTGGTCAAAATTTCCGGAGTCCTCCACTACGGCGTGCCTCATAATCAGAAAATGGTTTTGGCACGTAAAACCCCAAATATTATTATTATTATTATATAGAGCGGAGCGGAGTCGTTAACTATACCATCAGAGAGCAGGATGGCACTAGTACCAAGTTTAAGTAGTATAGGGCGACCTCCAACTCTGAAATCGGCCTAGAAGAAATAGTAACACATTCGGTAAGCTCGCACGCTCTAAGACCCGAGCAGCTCGATGAGCTAAAAGAGGTGTTAGGGGAATATCTCGACCGATTCGGCGATCGGCCGGGTAGAAGCGAACTAATAAAGCATGAAATAGAGCTGACGTCAACCGAACCCGCAAGATCGAAGCCTTGCAGGGTGTCTCCAAGACAGAGAGAAATCATGGAGGCAGAGATACAGCGCATGCTAGAGTTGGGAGTTATTGAGCCCGCTGAGAGTGACTACACGTCACCGCTAATACCGGTAGAAACCCCTAACAAGGACCCTCGTCCGTGTGTTGACGACAGGAAGTTAAATGCCATCACTAGGGATCAGCTGTACCCGATACCCAACATTGAGGAACGAATTGAAAGAGTTAGCGCTGCTAAATACATTTCAACTATAGATCTTGCGCGGGGGTACTGGCAAGTTCCCCTTTCAGAAAGTGCCAGCCGCTATGCCGCATCCATCACACCTGTAGGCGCTTTTCACCCTCTCGCACTCAGCTTCGGGCTGAAGAACGCGCCGTTTAGCTTCTCTAAGTTAATGGATATTGTCCTAAAAGACTTGCAGGAGTTCACTTGCCCTATCCTGATGATATAGCAATTTTTTCTGACGGCTGGGAACAACACGTATCGCACCTCAAACAGGTGTTCTCACGGTTTACGGAAGCCGGCTTAACGATGAAAGCGTAAAAGTGTACATTTGGTTGCTCGCAGGTTACTTATCTGGGCCATGTTGTCGGCCAGGGCACGAGACGGCTGGCCGAACTGAAAATAGCTACGATTGGAGAATTTTATCAGCCGCACACGAAAACAGACCTTCGTTCATTTTTGGGACTTGTGGGGTACTATCAACGGGTTACGAATGGTGGGATTGAGCGCCCAATCCTAAAAATACCTGTTCCGCAAACCGGCTCTCCGTCACGAAGCAAGGGAAGGGACTTCCGGCTCATTAGGCGGCACTTTATCAGTATCTTACACTGCAGGTTATAACACAGGTTTAGTTGAGCGCAGGTAACTCAGCGGCACGACAAATGTGTTGTATATCACCATGCGTGGAAAAGCAAACACGTTTCATTCCTTTGTACTGCTGCTTCCTCATTGATTTTCGTTTTATTTGATATATATATATATATATATATATATATATATATATATATATATATATATATATATATATATATATATATATATATATATATATATATATATATATATATAATGCGTAGATGAAGAGTGGGCGACACAGCACAGTATGCTAATCTGCGGGTCACGATGCGCGCAGAGCGACGGCGTCGAAGCACCCGCCAAATGCAAGATGGACGGCATTCAGTGAAAGTGCAGGAGGTAAGTATTTGTAGCGGAAACCTCTATGGTATGCACAAGGCCAGCAAACGCACTCCTGCGTTTCTCGAAGGCTAACGGGCTAGGCTGGCGGCCGTGACTGCATACGTGAGTGAACCGCTGGTGTAGGCAGATGGGATGTCCTTCTTTCTCCTATCCCTCTTTCCCTATTTCCCTTTCCAGGAGTATAGGGTACACCATGAGGTGCGACCCTAGTTAACCTCCCTGACTTACCTCTTCATCTCTCTCTCTCGCTCGCTCTTTCTGCGCTTTGCTCCAGGTCTCAGGGGTAGGCTTACAATGCAAACCGAGTTAAACGCGGACGACCCATTTCTGACATGCATGTTACTGTCGTATCAAAAAGTCGTGTGTCCGAAAACGGTGAAGTAGGCGCACACAAACTTGCTACTTTACCTTCGCTGTATACGAATGACGGCCTTTGTGTAACAGTGCGAAAATAACAGAAAATGTGGCGGTACGTAAACGGTACAGCCACAGTGTAAACTTAGTAGGCAGGCTGCAAGCCCCACGCGCACAGAGAGTGTACCAAGAACTTTCCAAAACAGCTTGCGTTGCGGAGTCATTTGTCATTTCGTCATTTGTTTCCATACGCAATTCGATCTTATCTGAGGGTGAGGGTGTTAGCCATTGGACAAACGAAGCACCCTTCCTGCACCTATAAGGGTGCTAAAAGTTGTGGAGCACGCTTAAGTTTCGCCTTTAAGAGTGGAATGCGATAGCATTCAAAGATCCCTGATTGCTTCTGATACCGGTGTCGCACGTGCACTTCTGATCGCTATCGAGGCCGATCCGGATCGGATTTATTGATCGCGATCAACAGTGGTCGCTTATCGAGTTGTAATCTATTGATCGTCAGCAACTCTCAGAACTGCATGATGTAATGGCTACAAATTCAGATTTGCAAAATATGGTTACACCTGAACAATATTTGTGTTACAGCTTACTTTTGCTGGTAAAAGGGCAGTTAAACGCCTTTTATTGAGCTGCCTTCCCTTCTTGCTTTAGCGTCATCAGAAAATTGCGCTAGAGGACGCGGACGTCAACACACGATCGCGATTCTCGGATTGCGATCCGGATCTCGCAGGCCCGCGATTGCAAATGACCGTGTAGTAAGGCCCAAACCGGATAAAACTGGATCCGGATCAGCTGCGATCGCGATCTGAAGTGTACATGTGGGACCAGTATAACGCTTCCCGCCGACTGCATGCAGCTTACGCAACCATAACGATTTGCTACAAACGCTAGCGGCGCACGCTATGCACGACGGCAAGCTTTCTGGTTCTTTCTTTTCTTTACACACGGCGCGCGCCCCCGCTGCCGCGGATGCGCGGAGGCGAGCGCCATCTGGATGGTGTTGCAAGGAAGCGAGCGGGGCGCGCCGCTCCTACAAAAGCAGACCTCAAACGGCAGCTGGAAATGGGTTTGTGTTTGCGACATCCCGATATACGCGGAGGGCCTACGTGGATCAGGATGCGTGGTTCGGGATGATTTTTGTCACACTGAAATCACCACCGGCGCCGACACTGACAGCGGATTTTCTGCTGCACGGAGCCTTTAACGCTACCGCGTTGAAATTTTTATTACGCAGTGCCCCTTTCAGGATTCCAAGTGCACAACACTATCCGAGCAAAGTGCCCGCGAGACTCGCCTGAGTGGCCGTCCGGAGTAGGCTGGAGGAAGGGCTACTTGTTCCACGTGGACCCAAGGGCGACGTCCGACCAGGGTCCGGTAGGTGACGTTCAAGCGCTCTGGACTACTCGTCGGTGACGTCGCATGGGTTGACAGAGATCGAGGAACACCCTGCAATGATACATGGAACTATATACGGAATGCAACAAATGCAGCCTATTTACACTCTAACCATTGTCAAACTGACAAGCGCGACCTTTCCCAGCGCGATTTCGGGCTTATAATTACTCGAGTTATTAGAATGCTGCTTTCATAATTTAAAGCATTGTGGAGCAAATTTCAGCGCTCTGCCCTTGTTTGTTACAGGAAGCACGCTGCATGGCGGAACGGAAAACGGAACGGAAAAGAACGAGTCACATTAAGCCGCGGGAAATGGGCTCACAAAGGTATTCTTGCTGATCTGCGGCGAATTACACTCAGAAATGTCACACAAAAGAAGCAATAAATAATAGAAAGTCGCTTCAGCATACGCTAAAGAGGGTGAAGGCTAAAGCGTGCGCGCTCAACAGACATTCATTAAGTTGCTTGACATTCTCCTTCGAATGCGTTGTTACTTCTTATTACTTGTTGTCTCCCGCCAAAGGTCGCGGATTCGAGTGCCTTAATTGACACTACCTTATTTAACTGCGACTTAATTAACTTCGCCCTTAGTAATACCAAAGGTCGTGGGTTCGAGTGCCTTAATTTGCGTTAACGCCAAACGTCGCGGGTTTGACTTGCACATAAGCTCGAAGGTTCCACTCCCACCGAAATTCGTGAATTTGATAGCCTGAACTAACTCCATCTTAATTAACCTTCTATTTATTTTGTTTTTGGCATGATGAGCGGCATCGGAGCCAGCTGTGGAAGACGACGACGACGAACGCCCGAGCAGCGGCACAAGCGCGTGTGTGCGCGAGGCCAGCTCACGTGACTTGCTGTTCCGCACGCCGCGCTTTCCCGATCACCGGGGGTTTGAGCCACTTAAGGCTTTCGCCTTATATATATATATATATATATATATATATATATATATATATATATATATATATATATATATATATATATATATATATATATATATATATACTTGCACAATGTCTTTGAGCAAATATGTCCGCACAAAGTAGGATGGTAGTCGTCCCATTATAAAGTGCCACATCACAATGCCATTCTAGGAGCTCGGTGCAGGTGTTCTCGACTTTTTAAAAACGAAATTCAAATGCTAGACAGAATCGCGAATTCAGTCCGTGGACTGAGCATGGTATCTCAGCATCGTCCTCTACGCCTCTTGAATGATGTCGCAATCAGGTGGTCTAGAGAATTCACCGACGAGACTTGCCAATGTTTGCAGCAGACATCACCGGATAAATAAATAAATAAATAAATAAATAAATAAATAAATAAATAAATAAATAAATAAATAAAATGGCGAACTGCACCTCCGTCGTTGGTTGGCCCGGTATTGCACTATCTTAGGTATCGGCCCACGTTTGAAATTGTTGGTCTATGTCCACGGAGACGAGATACGCCAGGACCTAGCCGTAAAGAGCTTGGCTGTAATAAATAAATAAATAAATAAATAAATAAATAAATAAATAAATAAATAAATAAATAAATAAACGGAGTATTTTTATTTTTGGTTTTCTTTCGATACGTTCATGCTGTCTGGTTCCTGCCTAATCACCATGTACACAATAGTAAGTGCGCATAGCAATTGCAAATGGCTGGTGGCAGTTGTAAATCACAGGACAGCTCTTGCTACAGTCAAGCAGCTTCACTCTTAAAATATCAAGAGACTACTTAAAGGACACTTAACATTGAGAACTGCAAAACAAACATTGCCTTTCATGCTTTTTCAATAAAGTAATCTTAATATCGGTGTAAAATAAAACGAGTATTCTCGACGTGTCAGCCCTCTATGTAAAAGTGACGAAAGAACCAATGACGTCCGCAAATGTCCAGCGGGGACTACGAGGCATCCAGCAAAGCAAGGATGGTGCCTTTTTGCAATCGATTTGGGACTGTCTTTCAGGGAAACTCAACGTTTCTTGCAGATCATCCGCGGTGCACCGGAGCACTGTTGGCCGCGCGAACGGGTGCAATTCGAGAATCAAACCATAGTGTGGGAAGCGGTGTACACAAAACTGATCACGTTTCGCTCGAAAGTGGATCACGCTATGTGTACGCTCAACAAACATTTTGCTACCATTGCTTCTTATGATACGTCGAGGCCGGTGCAGAACCAAGATCCCGTTGCGAAAGGCTTAGCGGCGTGTGTTTGCATAGGTTGGCAGAATACGCCTACACACAAACTCACTCGCCAATATTTTCGCAGCCTTTTGCACTCACTGAAACTAACGTGTACTCACGCTCGCCGGTGCTCACTCACGCTCTATAATGACGTTCTGTAATTCATGCTCGCAAACAGTCAATGATGTTCACACATGGTGACTTCAATTCACATTTATCGGCACCCACTCACGCTGCCTGCTCCCACTCACCGGCACACGCTAACATGTGTACTGACGTCCATTCAAGACCACCGCCGCTGACTTCCATTCGTACTCACATAAACTGGCACGCACTATTGTGCTTAGTCAGGTCCACCTAAACTCATTCCCGTTATACACACCGCAATCCTCTCAAACCCTGCGTCACTCACTAAAGACCTACCTGACGTCTGCGAAACGAGTGTGGAGGGAGTCAATGAACTCGTCATTGAGTATGCCGACACATGTTTATTTGACTACACACGAGTACACGATTTGTCATGGCGCTGAGGCGAAAGGTTAGTCACCCGAGAAGGCTCCTAGCAACAAGTGCCGTTTAACCCCGGGAGAGGAAAACTAACAGTATATTAACTAGGGAACAGCATATTGCTTACGGATTCAAGCATAAAAATAGGGCAACATAAGTTTTCCAATAAGGTAGCTACTGGGACAGGAACACCATATGCTAAACGTGTACAACATAAAGAGTTTAACCAAGATGTCGCAACGAAAAGTAGGCTAATATAAAAAATAAAAATAATGAGATATTCCACTCTGTGAAGGTGCTTGACCAGCCAAGCTGTTTAGCACGACACGGAGGGGACACATAATTTTGAACAAAGGTACATACTCATTTATTGTCTTGATGGGTGGTTATCGTTATGAAAGGTACGCATATTCATTTATTGTCTCGATCGGCGGTCATTATTTCCCTCGGAACTCCAGTTACATTATTTGATACTGTCAAATCGATGCACGTACGCCGCTGGGTGGTCAGCTGGGCCAGATCGATATGGCATCCTAAGGGAGATGTCTGCAACACGGAAAGCGTAAACCGCTCCCTTTTCGGTACCCACAAATCCACATTGAAATCACTGAAAACTACAACATGGGTAGTGTTGTATGCGTATGCGTATACTCCCTTTGCGTTAATGTACAACATTAACGCAAAGTGAGTAGGCATGAACCTTACGGGACTATGATTCATTGCATTTTTTGATTGCTTACGGGAATACGAGCTCACGGGGGTATGAGCCACTAATGATCACAGTTTTCGACATGTTGTTCTGTGTGTCATATGCGTGACTAGAAAGAATTTAAGCACTCTTCGCTTCACTTTGATGAGTGCTTGTAGCCACTGCCTTACAGGGCTATGAGCCATTGCATTTTTTGCTTGCTGAGGGGCTATAAACCATTGATGATGATAGTTTTTGTTCACGGAGAACGATAATGCACCCTAGGCTTATACAGCTTCGCTGTAATAAATCATGAGGCATTCCAGTCTGTGAAGGCGTGTGACCAGCGAAGCTGTGTAGCACACGATAAAGACGTGACACACTATTTTGCACAAAGGTACGAGCACATTTATTGTCCTAATCGGTGGTCATGGTGACGAAAGGTACGCGAACACATTTAATTTTATACATTCGAGTTTGTTCTTGTTACACATTCGTGATACACAATCGTTAATAAATTCGTGTTTTCACTTGGCGATATTGCGCGCCGCCATGTGGAGTCATCCGTGTGTCGCGCAAAGTTGAATTGATCCTCCAGCTCTACTTTGTTCAGCCCACAGCAGTTTTCGCGTCGTCTATTTATTATTATTGTATTTCACTTCGAGGAAATCATTAATGTAGTGCCATGGCTTCGTCACTAACCTTACAATATGGTACATAACTGTTTCGAAAAAATAAGCTTCCTTATACAGCCTTAGAAATCGCGCCGACAGCCGGCGTCGTCGCCCAGTCCGTTGCTTTGTAAAACGTAAGGAACCATTGTGTCGAATTAAAATTAAGCATCAGATGGCCTCTAGCGTGTGCTTGCGGCAAAGAAACATACTTTTGCTGCAGGAAAGGCGTGCAACGTCTACGCTGTGTAATCGCATTCATTGTAGGTTTGCATCTAAAAACGGGCCGCGGCTGACACTACATAGAAATGGCATTCGCAAATTTATATTCGTGAACGCATACCCCCGTAGAGCAGGACGCAAGTGGATTCTCCCCTTTTGTGGGAAGGAACCCAACATGCTTCGAACTGCGTGCAGCCGCGAGCTTTCTCACATAATTTGAGGCATACACACGAGCGCCATATGCATCTGCGCGCGACATTTAGAGAGTTTAGCCTTGCTGTTTTTCTGACAGGGGTTCCCTTTGTGACGTCGAAGCTAGATAACATTTTACATTTTCGCCGGTGTGACGACGAGCCCACGTTTCTCTGCGGCACGATTTTAATATCTATCTGTTGCTTCTTATTGCGCGAATCTTATACGGTTGTCACAGGGTGCATTTTCGCTCAAGATCGAGCCAGATCTGGATCGAATGTTCGGAAGATAGACCCCGTTCCGCAGCTTGCACAAAGGGGTCAATCGCTATCGAGATATATAATCTCGATCGGGTTCGCTCGCGACCGAAAACACACCGTGCAAGACATGGCCGAATCACTTTGCGCATTTGAATGCACTAGCATGCTGCCACTATAGTGGCCTCCGGATTCGACGACGCCCAGTAGGCGGGCGATCCAATTAGGGCGCGCCGGTAAATTCCTCGGCGTCACGGCTCCGGGTGCAAGGCAGCGCTTCTTCCGCTCTGCTGCGAAATTAACAAACGTTATGCTGGCGGCATGCGGCAGTCGAACAATGCTCAGCGACTGAAACGCGATACGTTGCTGTCGGCACTTGCGTCACCGCGGTGGGCGCTGGGGAGACCGAGCTAATGCAGTTCTAAGCATCATGACGGCCAGAGTCCTCTTTGAGGCATTGTGACTGCATTCGGCCCTTCGACGATCACCCACGGCTCTCCAGCGGCGCAAAAAGCACCGGCCGCCACGCGGTCCAAGTATTGCGCATCGCTCGCTGAACGTCACTTGCACGTCACTTGAACGTCACTTGCTCACTTGCACGTGAGCGATCGTCTCACGTCGTCTGCTGCTCGCCGAACACTTGCGCTCCTAGTCTTACACACACAGCCTTCTTCGCGGAAGTGCTTGCTGCAAACATGTGCGAAGGAGCTCGGTTTCTTACCCATTTGAACCTTTATCAGCCATGCATAGAGCGGTTCCTTTGGGGTCACAGTGAAAGCTCACGCCCTGCTCCTTCGCGTACGTAGCGCACTGCGGCGCGGATCAACAAAGTACCATGTAGCCTTTAACATCGAGCGCACTTTCCCAGCTCTTGTAGTCTCTGGTTGTCCGCGCACACGAAGCGAATGCAAAACGGCGCTGTTCCAAGGGGAGAACGCTAGGAAATCGCGGTTAAAAACGCGTCTCAATCTTCCGCTTCCGTTCATCGGAGCAAGGTGGGATCGCGTGATCCAACTTTGCGCGTGAAAACGATTGCAGCGCCGCATGTGCAGTGGTGGGCCTCGCCCGTTCGCGCTCGAGCGGTTAAGCTTAGGGTTGACAACGAGCCAGCTGTGGAAGAAGGCGACGACGAACGCGCGAGCAGGAAAACGAACGATTGCTAGTGATGATAGTTTTTGCCCGCACACATAAAAATTTCACGGAACCCTAGCCATAAACAGCTTCGCTGTAAAACGAAGTTTCTGTTAATAGCACCTGTCTACCTGATACCTCGATAAGGTCACACTACATGGGATGCAACCTTATGTATGGATAAACTAGTTGAAATATTATAGGGTAGCTCACGAGCATGTTTGTGCCCTTTGGGCTGCCCACTGGGGCATCAGCGCACAGCAGTGGGCGTCGGCCGCATGATCGCGCACGTTGAGGCTGCGAATTCCAGCGCGGCGCCCTTACGTAACGCCTCGCTGCGCGATAGGATAGAGCCAGGATACGCGGCAGGTTGGTCCGGCCTAGCGGCTTATGTAAACACGAATATACGAGATGCGAAATCGAGCCGGTGGCGCGCCGGCAGCGTACGTGTTTTCTTGCCTTCCTCTAGCTTACTAGACTCGTCTATTATTGCGTTTGCAGGCTCGGTCGGGTCGCCTCTTCTTCGCCCACATCGGTCTCTCTTTGTGTTGCCGGGCCCCGCCGCGTTGGCGCAGAGGCGACGCCAGGCCTCGTTGTCCGCCTCGTTATGCAACGGTCCTGCCACGAGCAGGCCAGAAAGCCGCATGAAAGAGTGATATGGATGGACGGAGGCGGGCCGCGAGGAAAATAGGCTGCAACGAAGCCGACAATAGCTGCTGTGGACTGGAAGCATGGGACCCGTTTTCACCGTCAGTGCAAATCCGCTTTCTCTTCGAGGTTCATGGCGTCAAAGCAGTGTAAAGCACCGAAGTGTGGGAAGATAGGTGTGTGGTTAGAGGAAAGACGAACAAATGCAAGCGCTGACTGTTGTTCAAAGAACGGACGGACGGACGGACGGACGGGCGGATGGATGGATGGATGGATGGATGGATGGATGGATGGATGGATGGATGGATGGATGGAAATGTCATTTTATTTTATTTTGAGTGTGCCTCAACAGTTATTGGCCTAAACGAGCGCACACTAGGTCAGATGCAAGCACCACGACATGAACCAGACACATTACCGAAAAAATAAAATAAGAACGACAATATAGAGAATAAAAAAATAATCTAAAAAGCGCAATGAAAAACAGCAGTTTAGGCAAATATCTCCGTGGTATGAAAGGATGAAGTATAGGTGATCTGCAAACGAGTCATCGGACAAATGGCACGCATCTCAGGATAACATGTATCACAACATTTGGCGGCATTTGGATGAGGCACACGAAGTCGCAGTGACCTCACTAACGGGTCACGATGAATGGAGCCACGTACAATTTCATGAAGGAACTGCATGTTACGCACAAGTCGCCTGTTATGAAGAGTAGACATACTAAAGTCTGCTAGGAGAGCACCATAGTTGTAACAAAAGGCCGGCGACCAATATGTCTATCCAACGGCATGCGTAAAAACTTACGCTTAATACTTTCGATTCGATTGGAATAGCTAAAGGAGACGTCGTTCCGGGGACACTGATGCGAACTCGAGGCGTGGTCACACAGTTATTTCCTTGTTAACCTAGAAATAATACCGATATGTCCCTAAGCGCGCAAAACAACAACCGAAAATTGAAATTTGAGTCAACAATAACACCAAGGTCTCGCACATGGGTAGCACGAGACATTTTTTTGCCAAGAATTTTCTTAATGCTCAATTTAAGCCAATTCATCAAGTACAATTTCTCGACGTTGCCAATGTCAGCTTCCAAATTAACCGCGGCCGTTCTCTATATTCTCAATCTTAGAGAATGATTTTAAATCATCTGCAAAAAACAAAACCCTCGAGTTCATAACACGTAGCAGCAAATCATTGATAAAACTAGAAACAACTACGGCCGAAGGTTGGAGCCTTGAGGTATTCCCGGTGATGATACGAATTCGTCGGACACACAGTCAGAAAATCTGATCAGATTTCGGCGGCTGCCGCGGTAGCATCAGAGCCATTTTCAGCACATGGGGCAAAATCCGTATTTTCCAATTTTCAATAAAACTACCTCCCGTGAAACAGTGTGGAAAGCCTTATTCAGGTCAAAGTAGATTGTGTCTACCTCACCGCGATTAAACACTGTATCGAAGAAAGGAATATATAGGTAGGAATATAAAAGGGGAGAAGGACAGGGAAAGGGTACGAGGGGGTATCGCAGACACGTGTCGTGCGTGTGTTTTTCTGCCAGAAATGCGCTTTAAAAATGTTGCTGCTGGTTGTCGGACCTGCGGATTGCGATAGTCTGTTCGGTCATCATCTCACCTTCTACGTTCCAATATATACGTTTCCTGACCAATAGCTAGCGCTGGCGTTTGCACCTCTTTCCAGTAACCCCCGACGTTATCATCAACATCTTAATAATCATCACCAGCCTATATTTATTTATGTCCAACGAATCTCCGCATGATCTCTATTTACCTCTGTCTTGCGCTAACTGATTTCAACTTGCGCTGGCAAATTTCCTAATTTCATCACCCCACATATTTTGCTGCCGTCCTCGACTGTGCTTGCCTTAGTACCCATTCTGTAACTCTAATGGTCTACCGCATATGTGCCATACGCATTACATGGCCTACCCAGCTCCTCTTATTACAGCGAAAGCTGTATATGACCAGCCTTCCGTAGTTTTTTCGGCCTCCCGCAACAGCAACAAGCTTCGCGATTTCTCACAAACCCATAAACAATAGGTGTCATTGTTTGCTTTTTGTGTGATCAGGTATGGGTGCAGTGAGGCGGCGCAGATGTCAAAATGTGGAACAGATTACAAGGCTCGCCGTGAAAAACAGCGAGACATCAAGATTGTCGCAGTGTATAAGCAGGAGAGGTATAGGCGCTAAAAAAGAGCTGCGTTATCGATGGGGCGGATACGTGTAGTTCTTACACCCGAAGAACAACATGCGTGCGAGGAGCGCCTGAGGGAACAGCTACGAGAATGTAAACGGCGTCGGCGCGAAACGACCACCGACGGAAAACGTTCCCCCAATGCTGAACGAAAACGACAATCGCGAGCCCGGGCAACCACTCCACTCAGTGAAGATGGAATGGCAGCTAAATCACTTTACTTTTCGCTTGAGGGCTTTGACTGTCGTCAGCTTTCGCTGCCATTCCATCTACACAGAGTGGAATGGTTATCATTTTTACTCTTAATATCAACAAGAATATCGGCTATCGCAGTTTACTCTCTGATCCACACCGTTCTCTGCCTGTCTACACATGTTACGCCAAACGAGTTTCGTTCCATCGCTCATTGCAAGGTCCTTAACATATTCTCGAGCTTCTTTAATAATCTCCAAGTTTCTGCTCCATGTGTTAGCACCGCTAGAATGCAATTATTGCACACTTTTTTTTTCAAGTACAGTGGTAAGCTTCCAGTAAGATTTTGGTAATGCCTGCCGTATAAATTCCAACACATTTTTATTCTTCTGTAAATTTCCTCCTCATGACCAATGTTCCCTGCAATTCTTGAATTCTTGTTCCCTTACCAGGTTATTGAACATTACCTTTGTCTTTTTATATTAATCTTCAACCTAACTCTTAGACTTTCTCGGTTAAGGTCCTCAATCGTTTGTTGAAATTCATCCATAGTGTTGTTGAATAGGACAATGTCATTTTCAAACTGAAGGTTGTTGAGAAATTCGCCATTGATCCTCCCTTCTAAGCATTTCCAATCTAATAGCTTGAATAGTTCTTCTAAGCAAACAGTGAATAGCATTGAAGAGATTCTGTCTCCTGACCTGACCCCTTTCTTGAAAACTAATTTTCTACTTTTCTTAACTAGGGTAGCTGTGGAATCTTTGTAGATATTTCCCAATATATTCAAATATGCCTCCTATACTCCTTGATTACGCAAGGACTCCATGACAGCTGATATCTCTACTGAATCGGCTATTCATATTCTATGAGATACACCTACCTTTCCACAAATCGGTGCTTTTCTGCTGTATTCACGCTATCAACAAAGATCGACTCAGCCAAATTGCTATCCTAACTGTTCAAGGTTAATTTTAACCTACAGGCTTTCAATGCTGTCCTATCGCCGGTTCTTGCACGCCTCCTAACTGCACACAACCATTCGTGGTATACTATAACGCGATAACTCTTATCCTCGAACCGGTGACGAGAGATGCGCGTATTGCTTTATATCTGTCGTAATTCAGGAGCCCATTGCAGTGGAAAAGACTGCCGTCAGTTCGCTGAACATGACAACGACCATTGTACCATGCTTCCGTACAGGAGAAAATGCTATACATATGTAGACTTAAAATACATCTTAAGTGAAGAGCGTCAGAAATGTGCAGGTAAAGCGCCAGTTTCCTACCTCCGATGCATAGACTGGCAGACCAACGTGGGTTATGAGATGCTCCACTTGTCAGGCGAGACTTCAGCAGCGTCAGCAACCCTCAGGCATAGGCTAGCTGCACAGCTTTCCTACCTTTATGTAATGTCGTTCAGTCTAGGAAAATGTACAGTCATGGAAGTAGTTGCCTTAACCAGTGTAAGGAAGTAGGTTATGCAGTGCCCCTGTATTGCGTAATGATCGATATGGAGGTATGGAGGTGGCGCGAAGAGGTAGCCGCCGAAGCCACGGTTTATTTAGGCCAGCCAGCAATAGTGCCGCAGGATCTCGGGAGCGGCCGCTGCTCTGGCCGCTCTGGTGACGCCTATTAGAGTGTTCCATTCTCGCGCTACAGGCACGTGAGCCGTATTCTTCACCGGCTCTGGAGGCGATAGTCATCTCGCAACAGGGCCCTCCTCGTGTGTAAAAAAGGCGCGCGTACTGGCCGGTTGTTGACCCGTGCCGAGAGCTCAGGACGTTGAGGGGAACAACGCTGAAAACAGTGATATCGAACGGCGTGCAACGGTGGCAGTGGCGTTGGTAGTGTCGTTGGCAGTGGCAGTGGCAGTCGTTAGTATTGTAAGGTTCCGAAATCCGAGGGATGTACCAGGCAGCACCGGCAGCGTACATTGTAAGCAAGGGGCAGTCACAGTGATGCCGTATAGTGCGAAATCACGACTTGCCGCAGATTCTCGTTGATGCCCAGGCTTGTAGAATTCGGAGCTCCGAAAGAATTCAGGCCATCTGGCAGCTCGCGACTTGCGTGGAGATAGCGCAAGTGTTGGTTGCTCACGTTGTTCACGTAGAAGTGATTCGCGAGCTGATGAAACCAGATGGCAGAGCTGCTCCTGTAGAACTTCGGTACGCCGTGCATCCGCAGAAGGTGCGAGTACAAAACATCGGAAGGTTCGCCTGCTGCTGCTTGCGGTGAGATATCGAATAACGACAGCATCAAGGTTGCGGTGGTTGCTCAAGGCATCGCGAAGGTTGTACTTGTGGCGTCGCCATGCCTGCGAGAGTGAATCGGTGATGAGTGAAGTGCCCCCGAACGGAAAGCGGATAGCTTGCAGGAACGTCCAAGGAAGGAGAGCGGCGGACCGTAGAATAGCCGAAAACGCTTGCGTTTCATCCAGCGAATTCCTTCGAAAGAGTCGTAGCGCAGCTGCCTTTCAGATGGGGAAGAGGCGAGCGGGCCGAGTAGGAGGTTCCACGCTGGGGCCGCGTGTGGGACGACAAGACGCAAATCGACGCGATGGCTCAAATGTCTAGAGCTGTTGTGATTGAGCTCTCGAGGTGGCGTAGTGAGCAAGTACGGCTGCCCGGCAGTGCACGTAGAAGCAGGGGCTGGGGGTACCAGCCTGGGGGTAGTAACTGGAGCCTGGAACGCAGCCGGAGCCTGGAACTTTGTTCATACGGAAGTGGCTGCTCAGCCGGATGAACCAGATGTCCGGAATGTCGATGTAGAATTCTCGGACACGCTACAAAAGCGGGACGTATGCCGGACCGCGTGAGGCCACGTCATTCTCGCCTTGGTAGAGTCACTGCTTTGAGGCTGGCATGGCTGGGTTTGGCCATCTGATCACTAATTTGTGGGAGGCAGCGCGGAGAAGTAGCCGCCGTAGCAACGGTTTATTCAGGCCTGCCAGCCATCGTGTCGCGGGATCTCGGGAGCGGCCAATACCTCGGCCGCTCAGGTCGAGCCAGCTACCATGTTCCATTCTCGCGGTATATGCACGTTGTTAGGAATGGCCTACCAAGGTGGCAACGTGCAAGTTATTTCAGTCCGCTGCACGGGTTTCGATCCACCCGCGGTGGGGGCGCCGTTCAGAGAACCAGCGAGGACAGTGCTAACCAACCATAAACTTCCTTTGGAGAACTACTACGATAGCTTTGGAATTTGGAGGCGCCGGCTGGGTTCGGTCGTGGCCACCTGGCTACGGGGACGCAGGACAATGGACACCACGACGACTGCGCTGCAAAGGTCGTCTGCCCGCGGAGGGGGCACTGAAACCTGTGTGTGCGTGTGTGTATTTGTAAAACGTCCCGCAGAGAGGTAAAACGTCCCGCAGAGAGGCGGCTTGTTTACGCTGACGTCGAACGTTTTGCCTCACCTAGGGATCTAGGGAACACGAAGTGGGTCAAACCAGCTGTTGTCGGCGGCTAGAGTGTGCTCGTCGTCGTGCTCTGTGCTCGTCAGTGTACTCGTGAGCTGTGTGCTTGTTTGCTGTGTGCTTCGTCGTGCGGGCGCCATTTGGGAGTCACGCTAGAATGTGTAAATGTATCCCATGTTCAACTGTAAATAATGTAAATAAATCCTGCACTCTTAAGTGCCGACGAAGAGTCAAGGTCCTCCCTACAGCTACGACCTCCAACTCCAATAACATGAGCCGTCTTCTTCACCGGCTCTGGAGGTGATAGTCGCACCGCTACAAAAGCACTCTGCACATGACTTTTCCAGGGGGACGGCATTTAGAGCGTAGCTCCTAGGCGCCTGTTTCTGCGGCGAGCGTCGGCGTTGTCCCTCGTAACCAAGCGAACGAACACAGGGAAGTATGAAAGCGAAAGCGGAGCGCAGCGTAAGGTTAAAGACGGTGATAGCAAAGAGAGCCCAAGTAGGAAAGCGGAGGAGGAGGGTATGGCGAAAGCGTGAGAGGAAAACAGTAGTGAATTTATTCTTGCTTTCTCACTGTCATGTGATATCCCTCATTGCTGACTTGAGGCGTTATCTATCTATCTATCTATCTATCTATCTATCTATCTATCTATCTATCTATCTATCTATCTATCTATCTATCTATCTATCTATCTATCTATCTATCTATCTATCTATCTATCTATCTATCTATCTGTCTATCTATCTATCTGTCTGTCTGTCTGTCTGTCTGTCTGTCTGTCTGTCTGTCTGTCTGTCTGTCTGTCTGTCTGTCTGTCTGTCTGTCTGTCCGTCCGTCCGTCCGTCCGTCCGTCCGTCCGTCTGTCTGTCTGTCTGTCTGTCTGTCTGTCTGTCTGTCTGTCTGTCTGTCTGTCTGTCTGTCTGTCTGTCTGTCTGTCTGTCTTGCGCCAGTGTAGTGACCCAAGTTGTCTACCATCTTGGGCCACTTAGTAAGACAGGTGGTCGTGATGCTGTCGTAGTTGTTCCATCATCGTCATTCGAGCTTCATCATCAGACTCTCGTCATGCTATGATCAGCACGCCTTCTCCGCACGCCCGGTAGCCCATGCTGTCTAACAGCTTGGGTCACTATGCGTGAATTCGTGAAAGTGATATAGTCATGGTAGTTACATAGTCTTCATTCCAGCTTTGTCATCCGACTTGCGTCATGGCGTCAATGTCATCGAGTGGTCTACATTATAAGCAGACATGATATGTTCGCCTAAATATGTGAGCTCTCGAAACAGTTTCCCATTCGCTGATTCGGCGTTCCATCGCGGCAAATGTGAAGATCATGCATCTTGTTTTGTTAGGTTTAACAGAATAGGGAAGTGGTCGCTCCCAAAGGGTTTCTTGTAAGCGGACCATTCAAGATAAGGAATTAGTATACTCGATACTACACTCAAGTGTATAGAAGAGTATGTGTTACGCGCAACGCTGTAATACCTGAGCTCTTTCTTGTTAAGTATACATGCACCAGAATAAAACAGAAAATTTTCTATTAGGCGTCCTCACGCATCACAACGAGAGTTACTCCATAGGGGGCTACGAGCGTTTACATCGCCAACGACTATGCACGACGGAGGAAGTTCATCGATAAAGACTTGAAACTGTGTTTTAGAAAGTTGATTACTAGGGGGGATGTAAATCGAACTGATCGTGACTAGCTAACCAAACAGTACTGCTCGGACAACAACTGCCTCAAGAGAAGCGGGGAGGATCAATTGCTAACAGGCGCCACCTTTATCAACTATTCTGGCGATACCGCCCAACGAGACGGTAGCGTCAGTCACGGTCTTTGCGAAAAATAGAATTTTGCCTCAGGAAATTTGTATGCGTTTGTTTGAGATGCGCCTCCTGGAAAAACAACACCCTCGGACTATATTTACAAATAACCTTTTGACGTCACCAAATTGATGAAGGAGACCGCTAACGCTTCGTTGTAATATTTGCGTGTCGGTATTGAAAAGAACTTTGTGCTGTGTGTTCGGGGAATGCAAATCAGCTTACAAAGCCCTTGTCCTGTGTTGGTTTTTTTCTTTTTTTTCTGAACGATCGCGAGAATCTCGCCGCTTCTTAGGCGCTGGTGAAGCCGTCTGGCTGATTGTTATGTCCATCGCCTCTTGCGAGTCGCTGGACACGCGCTTTTGCAAGCGCTGTATTTAACATGAAGGTATCGTCTCGAGAGACAAGACTCTTGAGGCCACCAGCCCGGAGGTCGATGATCCCTTCTTCTGGGATGGCGTCAGCGCCGGCGCATTCTGTGTGGACCGAATGACCGCCGGGAGATGCCGTGGCGCTGCCTCCTGACGCGACACTTCGGCAAAGCTGTTCTTCGGCAGGTAGGACACCCGCCTTAGTGCCTCCTTGAATGATATGTTCTCCTCAACTTTACCTCTTACAATATCTTTCTCTTTCTTCCATGATGGACACGACCGCAGGTACGCGGCGTGTTCCCCGTCACCATTAACAGTGTGGAGCGTTCTCACAAGCTTAGGACGGATGCTCATGGGCACATTAGGCACAAGTTAGTCGGCCTCGGCAGTTCTGAGAACTGTGGCCAGACCTTTGATATTTTAAGGGTCGGAGGTGATTGGGGAGATAAGGCCAGACCACAATCTTAACTCAGCCTGTTTCAATAATATCAGGTAACACAATTGAGTCAAATGTTAGAATTAGATACTTAGTTTTGATCTCCCTTTCATCACGCCTCATCTTAATTCTTTTCACATTGACGACATTCTGGTCACTCTATCGCTCCAAAAGTTCAGTCTCAGCTAGCTCTATCAGATCATCGGAGATAAAACCACGAATAGTGTTTACAGTACGGTGCGGAGTGACACTCACGGGAACATACCCGAAAGACACAAGATTGGGTAGCTTTTGATGCTGCTTTTTATCACGGAGTTCAAGAAGCGGATCCCCGCTTGCCAACCTGGAAGCTTTATAACCGGGGCCAAAAGCTTGCGTCAGTGTTTCGCAACCAGGAAAGGTGAGATGATTCTTGCTGGCTTTCCTGCTTTCTCAGAATGTATCATGTGAAATCTTGGAAAATGATCAAATTGGCTGTCAAGAAACTTGCACGCTTCACGGTGTGCCATCATTTCTGACGCCGATCAGACAGTGGAGGGAAAGAACTTTACATAGGTAAAATGAAATTTTCGGCCACCGTGGGGCCCAACGAAGGGACGTTCCAAAACCACGAAAGGTCAGGTCCCGCATATGCCAGCTGTACGCCACAGCTATAACCAAATACGAATGACCAGGGGTGGCGTGTCACACAAGGTCAACCCTTGCTGCCCGGAAAACCGGAAGTAAAAGGAAATAAGGAGAGGACAGGAAAGGTTTAAAGTGAAAGAGAAAGACGAAGATCTGAGGGAAGTGCAGGAAATGGCAAGTACCGATTTTCGTCTACCTTAAGCCGAAGCCAAAGGGTGTGTTGCCTCAGCCGAGGGGCCTTAAAGGTCCAAACACTTAGCATCAGTTCAACCCGCAGGATCCGCCTTTCCCCGGACACGGCCAAGCCGCGCACAGTTAGACGCGGGAGGGTCCAACTCTCGTGTGCTCGGGTACGTGGTGTCGCAACGCACCAAACGCCTCATGACGCAGACGCCCCTGCGGGGCTTAAGCCATCGTCATCATTTCAGCATCGTCGTCTATTTGTCGTCATACCACTTTTGTCGTTCCATCGACTTCACTCCCTCGCCCTCACATTATGGTCACTTCCTCGTCATCATATAGTCCTGGTCATGCCATCATGCTCATGGGCGATGTTTTCAAGCCGTGGGTGATCAATGGCGACTTTATTGCCCCCCATTACATATGACGAAGCTCCACAGTGAACTGTAGTGGCAGAACGTTGGTGTCCTTTGCCTCTGAGCGCGCATTTTGCCTGTCAGATGGTGGAACCCCAACTTATAAGCGTGGATCAGCGTATACTAGCTGCTTGGACTTTACCTTCGTTTCACGTTTGCTTTCGAGAAGAGCGCACTGGTTTTCGCATTTAGAAGCGCGGGGTAGCGACCACACTCTTAAGCAAAATTACACTCTTTTGCCACACAACGATAATCGTCATATGTCTTGTCCGCATTTCCTTTCTTTAATGCGGCGAGCCCGGTACTTTCCAGTAACGAACGGCATGCGCATTATCAGAATGGCATAGCATTCCCGGCAGGAAAGTAGCAGGCGCGGCGTTTTCAAGAAAGGAAACGCAAGCAAGGTAGATGACGATTATTGTTGTGTGGCAGAGATACACCCCAAAGCGTGTAACTTTGCCTAAGAGTGCACATCCCAACTTATTTGAAGATCGAAGGTTTGACTAGCTCCAAGTCCTCCAGCACCGTCCAGTGCACCGATTGGCCGAAATACAAAATAATCACGGATGACTATTGTCGTGACGGCACCTCCTATAACCTATAGGGCGCGATAAAGGATGCCATACAAACATCCACGCATTAGCTTTTGAAGAGTTCTGCCCGCACCAATTTAAACATCGAACTCGAGAAACTTCGAGCAATTCGCCATCGTGCGGAACGAAGATATAGACGCACGAAGTCCAATCATGATTTGAGATTGGCTAGACGAACACAAAAGAAAATACAGCGTCACATGAACAAGCTGGCTTCGCGACAATGGCTCTCCTTTTGCGAGTACCTGGATCCGCGAAAACCTACGTCGCTTATATGGAGGACTGTTCGTGGCCTTCGCACAACCTTTGGTAAGCGCCACCCATTTTAATCTCTCTCACTCTAACTACAATGCAGAGATATTGACGTCACTTAATTTTTCTGCAGAAATATTGCTGGCGAAGCAAATTCCGATGGAACGAGTACGGGAACGCTCGACCACCCACTGTTCTCACGCGATCCCCGCATGGAATGACCTTTTTCTATGGAAGAACTAGAAGCTGCGCTGGCTTTGTGCAGGCGTTCTTCAGCGCCAGGACCTGACGGCATTACATACCGTGCCCTGTGTAACCTAGGAGACCAATCTCGGAAGGCACTCTTGCTACTATACAACGACTCCTGGCCGAAGGGTACGGTTCCTCAAGAATGGAAGTCGTCACTCATTCCACTTCTCAAAGCTGGCAAGTCACCATGGACATTTCCTCATGCCGCCCGATCGGACTTTCCAGCTGTGTCGGCAAAACAATCGAAAGAATGATTTTAACACGTCTGGAATGGTACTTCGAGTACCATGAAATCTACCCAGATGCTATGGCCGGATTCAGGCGTGGCCGTTCGTCAACAGACAACATTGTTGACTTGGTAACATTTGCGCAACACCAGAAGGCCTCTAAACGACTATCTGCTGCTCTGTTTCTAGACGTTAAAGGGGCTTATGATAATGTCACCCATGAACCTATCCTTAGCGCGTAGGACTTGGTAGTAAGATCTATATGTAGGTGTGCAACTACTTACAGAGGAGATCATTCTACGTGCACACAGAAAATGGCCCGACATCCGAGCATTACGGTAGCCGAGGAGTGCCTCAAGGCGGAGTGTTTAGCCCGACGGTTTTCAATATAACCTTCATTGGATTAGCTGACAATCTGCCAAGCACCCCACGACTTTCCATCTATGCGGACGACATCTGCATTTGGGCATCAGGTGTAACACGACTTCAGCTTCGCGCTCTGCTTCAGAAGGCAGCCACAATAACATCTTGCTATCCTACCTGCGTCAAAAAGGTCTTGAAATTTCATGCGGAAAGTGCGCGATGGTGGCATTCACGTGGAAGCCAATGTGTGCGTACGGCACATCAATTAACGGAAGACTTATACCATACAGCAGAAGTCACAGGTTCTTGGGAGTCGTAATTGACAGAAACCTGTCTTGGACTCCGCACTAGATTTACGTGAAAAAGCGGCTGACTGCTATCTGTCAACTGCTCACGCTCCTTGCAGGAAAAACTTGGGGAGTATCTATACACGCTATGTTACAGCTGTACATGGCGTTGTTCATTGGATTCCTGCGGTACAGCCTGCCTGCAGTATCCAACATCTGCAAGACTAAGCTGCGCACGATTCAGAGCATTCAAGCCCAAGCCCTTAAGATATGTCTTGGCTTACCACGCAGTGCGTCAGAGGCTTAAACCGTTGCCACTGCGCAGGATTACCAAATCACGACGCCCATTAATGTTGAGACAATGCGTATGCATCTCAGACATTGTGCTAAGACCCCTTCCGACCATCTGGCGAGCCTCAATGCTGAAAGGCCCTGCTCGACATTTAGCGCTACTGTCAATGCACATCGTGCGTCGTTTACTTCAGGGTACGCATCTGCGGCCAAGCCAGTGTTTCCTCCGTGGTGTCTGAGCCGTCCACAAGTACACATGATTCCAGGAATACAGAAGAAGTCCGATCTACCGGCCTCTGCTCTAAAACAATAAGCTTACTCCTCTTGTGTGAAAAGTATAGCAACCACATGCACATCTATACCGATGGATCGACCAGGTCGTCAAGTTCTGGTGGTGCGGCGGTTATACCAACGCGAGGAATAACACTCCGGCTCAAGACATTGCATATCACGACCTCAACGGCGGCAGAACTAACGGCTCTGCGTCGTGCACTGGAATTTATTGATTCTG
Source organism: Dermacentor variabilis (assembly GCF_050947875.1). NCBI lineage: Eukaryota > Metazoa > Arthropoda > Arachnida > Ixodida > Ixodidae > Dermacentor > Dermacentor variabilis. The sequence continues at coordinate 200,630,890 of NC_134569.1, forward strand.
AAAGACCTATAAAATGGGCTGTGTTCTCTGACTCAAAACCGGCATTACAGTGCACGCAGTCAGTTCTCCGACGCGGATGTCATGAACAGCTGACATACGAAATCGTGAAGCTTCACCATCACGACCAACAAAAGGGTCACGAGGTTGTCTTTCAATGGGTACCTGGCCATTGTGAAACCAGTGGTAATGATTCCGCCGACAACGCTGCTCACACATCACATCAAAAAGAGCATATCGTTCCAATTCCGCTTTTGAGGACAGACGCCGCAAGGCAGCTTCGACACCTGGCACGCAGTCTCTCACTGACCGAGTGGAACTCGCCAAACTTAAGACTTACACAACGGCATCGATTAAATCCCTCACTGCAACTCCGACCTCTATTCGGACTTCGTCGACGTGAAGCTACGCTTCTCTGTCGCATTTGGTTAGGAGTTGCTTTCACAAAGGCATACTCTACATTAATTGGAGCGACCGACAGTGCAGCATGCGTGGTCTCCGGCACTGAAGAAAATATTGACCACCTGCTGTGCCACTATCCACGGTATGCCACAGAAAGACGATAACTTGCTAACGCTCTCCAAAAACTGGACAATCGACGCTTTCCATGCATGTGCTGCTGGAACACCGCCACCATCGCTCGTCGGCCCATAAATCGGTGAAGGCACTTTTGTGCTGCCTGAGGACGACGGGCTTGTGTGAACGTCTGTGACTATTAGTGCAATTAGTATCAGGCCACACGCGTCCGCGAATTCACCGCTAATTTCCTTCTTTCCTTCCCTCCTCACTCTTCCTGTCATCTTTGTTTTCCCCTTTCCCATTCCCTCGGTGTAGGGTAGCCAACCGGACGTTATTATGTTTAACCTCCCAGCCCTTTTTTTTCTGTTTCCTTCCTTTGCAAGCGAATGCCATAAACAAAGAAGGCCGATACTGACAGTCTGTGTCACATATAACCGAATCAACGGAAGTCTCAAAATGACCACCACAGATTTTAAGTAAACGTGACATCAGCAATACATTGTGTTGCTTTATTGCTTGAACTTCAATCGCATTACCATCGTCATGGACATTCAGCGTGAAATGGGTTCTGTCGAAATTTTTAGTAAGAAAAAGACAACAATAAAATGTTGCTACTCAATCATTCGTCCTATCCCATTCCCATTCAATCATTCGGTTATTGATTCGTTTTTTATTGAAATGAAAATTAAAAAAAAAGAAGTCGGTCACACACAGGGATGCACAAGAATGGGGGAGAAATCAGAATTGCACGGCGATCAAATGCAGTCAATCAAGCGGTGTGGGAGCTCAGCGGCCTAAACAGCAGCGGCAGCGGTTCCAAGTAAAATGAGAATCGGGCGTGACACGCAGGGGGATCATCCCCGGCACAGCCGCTGTCGAGGCGTGCCAGCGTCGGCGAAATGCAGCCAGCGAAATCGGAAAGACGAAGCGCGCGCGCGCGCTTCCCGAATGAACAAGGAAATGGAGAACGCGCGCGGACAGGAAGAGCCGGGACAGCGCCGGCGCATGCGCTTTGCCGGGGAAGATGCGCGCGCCAGGGAGGAAGACAGCAAAGAAAAGATTAGCGAGAAAGCGAGATAAATTCTCTTTACGCGAGGGGGCATGGCATGTAGGGAGGAGAAGTCGACTCCGCGGGGGTCCGCCGAACAGAAGCGAAACGAGAGGCGCGAAAACCGAGATGAGGTTCGTCGCTATTTTCGTAGTTTGCTTGTTTGTTGATGCGAATTTTTCTTTCTTTTTTTTTGCTGGAGGGAAAAAGAGGCCTCACCGAAGAGTTGGTGCCACTTTCCGGTCGTGATCGCAGCGATGTGAAGAGTAAGATAAAAAAATGAACTGACCCTACATAAAAAAAAAAGAAAAGATAAAGATTCTGCACGTTTTCTCGGGCTACATTTATGGCTAGGCGTAAATTTATTTTTCTCGCCCACGCATATCTTCATCTTTGCTTCTGAAACGGCGCAATACCCTCTATACTATCAACTACGTGCCCCTGTTTTTCAGACAGCACGCCATCTCCGTGAATGTAGGGGCAGCACAGCACAATCGCTTGTAATTGAATTAATGGATTAATGAATTATTGTTCACCTAGTGCGTCTTCTGCTATCCTTGTTTATAATACACTGTAATATAGAGTCGATAAATAAATAATTAAACAAATAAGTAAATAAATAAAATATGCACATATACCCAGCGCAGCGGGAACGGGTTTAAGCGAAAATGGCATGTCGGGAATGACATGGTGACATCGTCGCATGACGATAATGTAACGGCCATGACGGCATCGCGACGACGGTATGAAGGCAAGGCAATCACGACGATGGCATGACGAATTAGGGACGATGACGACGATATGACGACAAAATCACAGCCCAGTCACGACGACGCAGTGAAGGCCGAGTGATGACGACACCATGACAATGAAGAAATGATCGCGCATCGAGATGATACCGATGAAGTGGCTGTGACAGAATGACAGCGGAGGCGCGTTTGTGTTGGAGGTCACCTCTGCGCGTATACGTTGTTAAGAACGGCCAGCTGCAGTGCAAGTTTGCCAGCCATTTACGCCAGCGGTGGTAACCTCATCTTGGAACGCCGCCGCCAACCTCTAGCCTCGTCGCCGTTGCGAGTGAACGAGTTCGATGAAGCAGGCTTTGTGCGCGGCACGACAGCGCCGCCCTCTTCTGCTGTGAGTGGGGGAGTTGCCGCGGGAACGTCGACAGGG